>NW_021145532.1:60464-69684 GCF_002837175.3 Physeter macrocephalus
CGGCATGTGGGATCTTCCCGGACCGGGGCACGAACCCGTGTCCCCTGCATCGGCAGGCGGACTCTCAACCACTGCGCCACCAGGGAAGCCCGCACCTTATTCTTTTTAATGATTTTTTTTTTTTTTTGGAAATAAAACCCAGAAAACATTACATGGAGTATAACCCCATTATTGTAAACTACGTCAATAAAATAAATAAATAAAGTGTTGATGCTGAGAAAAAAGACTGGAAGGAAATTCACCAAATGTTAACAGAGGTTTCTGGTAACATTTACTTCCTGAGCCATTTTTGGTTTGGGTTTTATAATCGAGTTCTTGAACTTTTTGCCATTAGCAAATGTTCCTCTTCCGAATTAAAAAGAAAAAAAAAAAATCATAGCTTTTGGGGCTTCCCTGGTGGTGCAGTGGTTGAGAGTCCGCCTGCCGATGCAGGGGACACGGGTTCGTGCCCCAGTCCGGGAAGATCCCACGTGCCGTGGAGCGGCTGGGCCCGTGAGCCATGGCCGCTGAGCCTGCGCGTCCGGAGCCTGTGCTCCGCAACGGGAGAGGCCACAACAGTGAGAGGCCCGCGTACCGGAAAAAAAAAAAAAAAAAAAAAAAAATCACAGCTTTTAAAGGAAGGCATAAGAGAAGTGGGAGCTCTCAGGTGGGAGATGAGAATCAAGGCTTCTGCACCTTCCAGGTCCCCGACCGTACCCCGGGGTGGGGGCCTCACCTCGATGTTGCTGAGGGCCCGCATATAGTGTGCGCCTGGAGGCAGGTGCACAGCCAGCTCGGCCTCGTAGGCTCCCTCACCCTCGTTGGCCGCTTCCATCTGCAGCTCCAGCACGTTATCGGCTCCAATGAGGAGCGGGGAGCCTGTCCTGTGGGGAGAAAGGAGTAAAGCCGAGGAGGCCGTGTCCAAGCCCAGGGTCTGGGAGGAGGAGAGGGGCTGAGGACAGAGTATCAGGAGCCAGGTGGGGAGGGAGTGTCATCGGGGTAGACAGGGCCAGTGTTGGGTAGAGCGGGCGGTCTCCTCACACGCTGGCAGTGAGCTGGAGCTGTGGCACACACAGGTCGTCTTCCCCACAGTCCAGAATGATGCGGGTCTAGAGGGGGCACATCAGGTGTGTGGGTAAGTTTGGGGGCACAGCAGGGCTTAGGGAATTAGAAGGTCTGAGAAGGAAAAGGAGGTTGGAGATGACATCAGAGCTTTGGGGTTTGCATCAGGGTTTGGGATGATGTCAGGGCTTTGATAATGACATCAGGGTTTATGGGTTTATATCAGAGTTTAGAGGTGACATCGACATTTGGGGTTTACATGAGGGTTTAGGGGATATTGAGATTTGGGGGTTTTCATCAGGGTTGAGAGTAACATCAGAGATTAGAGGTGACATCTAGGTTTGGGGGTTCACAATACGATTTGGACACTAACCCTAACCCTGACTTTCTGGGTGGAGGGGTCCTCCACCTCCCTTGCCTGCACCTGCCCACCCCTACCTGTTCCTGGATGTGGGTGTCTCCATGCAACATGAGAGCAGGGGCTAGTCCATCCCTCTCAGGCTGCAGGGACACATTGAAGCTGAGCACGATGGGGCTCAGTTTGTCCCGGAAGTCGGCCTCATCCTAGTGAGGGGGCAGGAGTCAGGCCATCTTGCTTCCATGTACCCTACTATGTGTGTCCCACTGACCACCCCGTGCAGCACCCAGCCCAGTGCCCCAGGGCTGGATGAACAGGCTCTGCACACCCAGCCCTGCCCGTTCCCAGCCGGGCATACTCGGAGGAAGGCCTTGGTGGTGTGGCAGGTGGGGCCGTGCCTCCCGCTCAGATCCAGGTCCAGGATGGTGCCCGCCTGTTGAGAGGCCAGCAGTAGCACCCGCCGGCCCTGGCGGGGCTTCTGCCGGTCCAGCTGCAGCTCGGCATTTAGGCCTGGCCGGGCAAGCAGGGAGTGTCAGGGTCTCCCCGGGCAGCCTCCAGGGGAGCCCAGGCCCACCTCCCTTCTGTCCCCGTGGTGACACTCACGCAGCTTCTTGGGAACGTTGTGTCCAGTGGCTCCCACACACATCTGGATATTAAAGCTGCAAAGACGTGAATGGGGCTCAGGGGCTAGGGTCCCCGCACTGAGTCCCAGATCCTGCCTGGCCCATGACCTCTGTCTCCTCACCAGCTCACTGGTGTCTCGGTCTGGGGCAGGACACAGTTCTTCACAGCAGGATTCAGCGAATCTTGCACCAGCAGCTGGAGAGTGGCCATCACCACCGGCTGAGCCCTGGTGGGATATGGGAAGCTTGCCTTGTGGCCCCTCCTGGCCTAGTCTCCTCTGATGGTGTGGGTCCTCCCCCTCCCCGCCCCTGGAGTCAGTGCTCACCTGTACACTACAATCTTGTTGGCCCTGTAAGCTCCCACCAGCAGGTCTATAGACATTGTGGGAAGGAAGGGAGGTGTCAGTATTGTTAATTAGAGGGGGTACGGTGTCCTCACCTCATCTTCCCAGCACTTCCCCACACTACCACCCCCATAGAAGCTTTGCTCTGGCCCCCCAGCCCCACAGACAGGTCAGAGCTCTCAGTCGGGCACCAGGTCAGGTTCAAGCCCCTGGCTGTGTCTCAGCATCTTCAGCTAATGCCCAAGAGCCCTTCCTGTCTAGCTGGAGGCAGTCCAGGGGCACCTGGGTATCCATTGTCATCGATGTCTGTGGCACCTCGAAGGGAGAAGCCAAAGCCAGAGCCTGTGGGGAAGGGGCTGTCCAGGACCTGGGAAGGGTGTGAGTTAAGTCCCTCACTCTGACCCAGGAACACCAACACTTGGCCTCGACCGCTGGGACCCCCATAGGGGGCGGCCACAGCAACATCTGGAAGGAGCAACAGAAAGGGGGTGGCTGTTTGTTATCCAGTCTCTCCAGATGGCCCTGTAAAACTTTCCTGAGCTCCTTCTCTGGGCAGACTCTAGGGGACCAGGAGAGGGTCAAGGAGAGAGCTGCCCCGCCCTCCAGGAGTTTACAATTGGGTAGGAGGGAGACCCATCAAGTCCGATTATTGTAAAAACAATAACAGCCCTCACTATCTATTGAGGAAAATATAATGACATGATTTCACTTAATCCTGAAAATTAGGCATTATTATTCCCATTTCAGATGAGAAAATAGAGTCCCAGAAGATTAAGTAACCAAGACCTATTAAATAGTTGCCCCTTCTTCACCTGGGGGTCTTCACCCCATTCCACTCCCACCATGCAAATCCAGAGTCATACCATGGGCTCGTCATCACTAATAACTTTTAAGATCACTCTTGAAAATTTAATAATCATCATAATCTTATTAATCTGTAAGAATTCTTTGCATGTGACAGCAATTAAAATCTTTGATATATATGTTGTAATTGTCTTTCCTTTGTCTTCTGACTTTATGCTATGTTTCCTGTGCAGTTGTTTTCTTTTAAAAATCTTTATTGATTTTTCTGATGGAGGTACACAGAATTCATCCAAATAGACCACTCAGACCAGTCTCGTCCTCAGGCCCCGAGCCTCCACTGTCTCCTGATCTTTGGCTTCCTCATCTCTTCGTTTATTTTCTGATCATTCAGTCACCCTCACCGTATCCTCAGCCATCCTGCCCCATTGCCAGTCCTGGGCAAGCCTGGCCAGACCCCACCATATGCAGCACCATGAATTCCTGACCTCCAGCCTTCACTAGGGACCTTGGTGCTGCCCAGCAGTCCCTCGGCGTTTTCTGCTCAGCACCTATTTCAAACCTTCTCCATTCAGTCAAGCTCCTAGCCCCCCACGTCATTCACAAAGAGAAGTAGCCCAACTGTTGTGTTATAACTCCACACCCACTTTTTCCTCCTCTCCCCATTTGACCCTGGAATAGGTGTCCCTCCTACACCAGCCACTGGGCTGAGCATCCCACCCCTGCATCCCTCAGGCATTGCAGGGACCCTCCTCCAGCTCACTGCACGCCCCCATTTCCCCATAAGATCATCTTCCTCCGCATTCAACCTACTCCATATTCTTTGAAATTAAAATAACCTTCCCTTGACCCTCATCTCCTTTCAGTAATCACCTTTCTCTTTTTCCGTTCACAAACTGGTTGAAAGAGTGGTCTACCCTGGCTGCCATCAGTTCTTCCCCTCCATCCATATCTTGCCTCCTGGCATTCTGGCTTTGGTCCCTACCCAGCCCTGAATCGGTTCTTGTCACTGTCACCAAGGACCTCCTTCTTGTTAAAGCCCATGAATACTTACTTCTCCAGCCCCATCTAATTGTACCTTTCAGCAGCATCTGGAGCCACTGACCCAGCTTCCTCCTGCTTAAAGCACTCTTCCTTTGAGTTCTGCGCTATCAGATCTCCTGGTTTCCCTCCTACCTCTCTGAACATTCCTCTGTCTCCTTTCCAGACTCACTTTCTCTGGGAGTCCCCTAAATGCCCTTGCTCCCCAGGGCTCTGTCCGGGGCCTCTTCACACTTCGCAAGCTCCCAGGACCTCACTGACTCTCCCTAACCCCCTATCTCCCACTCACACCTCTCTGCTGGAAGTGGGGGAAGCCACACCCAGATGTTCTCTGGATATGTCTGCCTAATGCTCCCAAGCCCTTCAAGATCAAACAAGTCCAGAGAATTCCCTGGCAGTCCAGTGGTTAGGACCCGATGGTCTCACTGCCAGAGGCCCGGGTTCAATCCCTGGTCAGGGAACTAAGATCCCGCAAGACACACGGCACAGCCAAAAAAAAAAAAAAAAAAAAAAAAATCAAACAAGACCAGAGCTGAATTGCTGATCTCACCCCAGGCCTGTTGCATGACTTGAGTTCCAGGCAGTGAAGAGCACCATCACCCACCCAACTCCTCTCTCTCTTAGCCCCACATCCAGTCACCCATCAAGTCCTAATAATCTAAGTAGTAAATATCTTGAAATCCCCTTCATCTCTAACTCCGCTGCCAAAGCCCACATCCGGGCGGTCACCACCTCTTGCCTGGACTAATGCAAACAAACCGCAATCAGTCTCCTTTAACTCTCTCCTGCTCAAAGCCCTTCCTGGCTCCTGCTGCCCTCGGGTCAAATCCATGATCATTGTGGCTGTAAACCCCTGTGTAGCAAGTGGGGCTCCTCTCATCCCTTACCGTTGTAGCCATCCCGGTTGAGGTCGCCCAGAGGCGCGATGGCTGAGCCAAATCGCCCATAGAGCTGCGTGCCGGTCAGCCGGAGGCTGGGGGCGCCCAGCGCGTGAGGGCCTCGAGTCTGCAGGAACAAGTACACGCGCCCCACCTCGGCCAGCTTGAGGTCAGCACGGCTCTCCATGTACAGTGGCGCGCCCACCAAGAGGTCATGCCTCCTGCAGGCCCGACGGGCGGTTACGTGGTGGGGGGGAGGGACGCTGCGGGCCAGAGCCAAATCTCGCCCACCCTCGCCCTCCCGCTCCCCTCGGTGGTCACGTGGGAGTGAGGGCTAGGAAAGGAGGAGACGGAGGGCAGTCAACGCCTCTGGTAATTTGGGACCCAACTAGGTAGGGGTGGGGGCGTCCAGCTTCTCACCCGTCCCTGTTGACGTCAGTGACGGCCACTGAGTGCCCGAAATACGAAGCCATCTGCAGGAAGCCCGGCCGCACCTTACTTTCTGTCCCCGGACTCGGTACCCTCTCTTGGACTTTGCCCCCACCATGTCCCGCGGAATATTCTAGGGTCTCAATCTCCCAGCCTTGGCCACCCCCCAAGGGGACCCGACCCCCACCTGCTCTCCGTGCAGCCGGTGCAGCGTCTGGTGGTACGAGTCCAAAATTTCCACCTGCGCGGACAACGCACAGGAGCGCGTCATTGTCGCCCCCGCCGAAGGGCAGGAGGTTTAGGTTGGGGGTATCAGGCTGAAGAGTGAAGTCAGGGGCTTCGGGACACTGAGTGGTGGGCAGAGGGCACTCACCGCTCCCAGGGTCCAGCTCCAGGTAGGGGCACCGAAGACAAACTCTGGGGAGAGCCGGGCCCAGCCAGTGAGGTCCTTGGAATCTCTACCCGCCTCCCGCCCGCCATTCCTCATCCCAGGGAGATTTCGGCGCGGGTCTTGGAGGTGCTCCTTCCAGGGCTTCCCCAACACCCTCCCCTAAGTGAACTTCTTGCCTGTAGTGTTTGGATTCCCGTCGAAGTCGCCTACAGCCACCGAGTACCCTGAAGACACAGCGCGAATTAGCCTTTCCCGGAGAGTGAAGCAGGGAGGGGGCCGGGGGGGAGGAGACTCAGAGACCACCCGGTCTAAATCCTGCATTGTGTAGACGGGAAAATCGAGGCCACCGAGACCTGCCCTAGGCCGTGAAGCGAATCGAGGGCGGGAAGTCGAGGTGGGGTGTAGGGGAGCTGGGCAGTCTGCAGAGGGTGGGGAAGGGGAGCCGCGGGAGCAGAGGATGCGGGCGCCTTAGCGCTGGGGCTGGCCAGCCAGGGTTGGCAAGGGAGAGTTCCCACAGGGGCAGGACCTGACCGGCGGTGACACTTAGAGTGCTGGGAAGCCTCGAAGGGAGGTGCCAGGGTTACCCCGGTAGCCGTCGAAGTACTCTGGGTGGCTGTAGTCGAAGGTGAGCTGCTGGGTGGGCACGTGCCACAAGAGGGTAGCCGGGCGGTAACTCGAGATGATATCGGCAATTGGAGCCCGCGCCAGGAGACCTAGGGAGCGAGGGACAGCTGGTGTTGGGCCCCAGACGCCTGGGGTCTACGCAGGCCGAGAGAAGGGAGGGAGGTGTACGGATGGGCACGTACCTAGGAAATAGTAGCCGCCAGGGGCCCCAAGCACCAGCTCCCCAGCCTGAAAAGGAAGCCCTGGAGGTGAGAGGGGTTCCTGTTTGGGAGCAGCCCCCACGCCGTTTATGCTCCGTACTCGCCTGAGTGACCACGGAGCTGAAGCCGGCTTCACAGTAGCGCTTGTCTCCGCCTAGAGGAGGCAAGAAGGAAGGGTCTGTGAAGAAGCAGGTCCTGGGACCTGGGCGGGGCCGGGAGGTGGAGTCATATGGGGGCGTGGCCACGGGGTAATACGGTGGCGTGGCCTTGAAGCGGCTCCCGGGCCCGGGGCGTGCGGGGTGGAGCCAGGAGCTGGGTCACTGGGCGATGCCAGGCTGAAAGCAGGGTTTGGGGGAGCTGGAGGGAGGGAAGGATCAGATTAAGGGCGGGGCTAAACCGCCGCGAGTGGGCGGAGCCAAAACGGAGAGCGGAGCTCACTGAAGTAATTTTTCTCGTAAACCCGGCTCATGATGTTGGCCCGGCAGGGTGAGTACTCCGCGCGGCCGCCGTTCTGCAGCTGAGCCACGAAGCAGCCACCTACGGGCGTCTTCTCAGCCTCCTCGGCCTTTTCCAGGACGTTCCAGTGCTGCCATGGGGCGCAGGCCTGAAGCAGGGCCACAGGAGAGTGGGGAACGGGAGGGACTCGGGTTCCCCCACTCCACGTGCCCCCGCCCTCTGTCTGCTCCCTGAGCCCAGTCACGTAGCGCCCACCACAATGATGTCGCTCCAGCTAACGACCGACGCCCCTAGTCCTTGACGGGCCTTGAAGGTTTGGAAAGTTTGGGTGCCTACGCTTCGCGTCTCATCATCTGGAGGGCACAAGAAGGGGGGGTGCTGAAGCCCAGCTGTCCGCTCTCCCTGGAGCCCCTCCCTTTCCCTCCTTGTGCGAGACTCACTGAGGTCGAAGGGCAGCGAGGTACACTGGTCGCCCTCGGCCTTCCAGGGGCACAGGAAAACGCCGCCTGTCTCCTCCTGGCTGCGGCCCAGGGTCCGTGGGGCGCCCACCACGATGGACACGCTGCATAAGAAAGCTGGGTGAGCGCTGCCACGGATTCCGGCGTACCCCATTCCCCGATGCCCGCGCTGGGAGCACTACCCGGGAGGGCAGTGTGCCTTGGGCGGGGTCCCTGGGTCATCTTTCCTCGATGAAACCTCACAGACCATAGAGGCCAGTCTTTTCATTTTATGGTCAGTGAAACTGACTTCCAGCGAGGGAAATCATATGCCCACAGCAACCCGCGGAATTAAGGGTAAAGCTGAGACTATAACCATTTGGTTCGATTTGAACACCAGGGGTTTGATATCCTTGCCTTTAGAGACCTCCTAAACTCTGTACACATCTACATTCCCCAACACCTGCCGCCAAAAGCCATGGGTTTATATGCACCCTAATATGTCTGTCTGAACTGTTATCCCTTCCTGAGGGTGAGTTTTAACGGCGAAGAATTAAGCTAGTGGTCACCTCTAAAGTGGGTGGTGGGGTGCTGACACCTCTGAGGACTCTAGTAGAGCTAGGTTCAAATCACAGCTGTACCGTATATAAAAGGTGGACAATACCAACCAATAAATGCTGTCAGAAGTAAATGAAATAAACGTAAGAGTAACATTCAGCACAGTGCCACCCAAATAATACATAACGAGTGCTCCAAAAAATGCTATAATTTTTTTTTTTTAGTCTGCACAATGTTTATTAAGTAATGCCCATGAGACCAATATCTGTGGAAAGGAGGGGAAAGAAGCATAAGTGGGCAGAGGAAGGAGCGGAGCTGAGATTCAGGCCCAATAACAGCCATGGGCTAATGCCCTGGGAACTCTGGAGCTGGAAGGACCCTTCAGAACTGTCTGGAGTTGAGGTGGGAGAGCCCGACCCTTAACTTTTCCCCTCTCTCCACACTCCTCATCGATCAGTCATTGTTCCTAGGCCACATTTGGAAGTGGGGGAGCTTTGGGGGAGGTGGCTCTCTTCAGCAGAGGAAATTTCCCAAGGGGCTGATACTTGAAGGCCATCTGCCATTGCCACTCCCTGAAGCTGGACATTAGCGTCCACTTCAATAAGTAACTAGCTCAGGGTAGTTCCTATCAAGAGGAAGAGCCAGGACTCTAATCTTAGCTGTCTGATTTTGCAGCCTCATCCATCCCAACCATGAATGCCCTGTTGCTTCTTTTCAACTATCTATAATTTTTATGGGGATGAGGGGGTTGGAATAGAAAAGCAAGGTTGGGGGGCGGATAGACCATTTCATAGCTCTGCAAGTCAATTTAAGACATGTGCTCCTGTATTTCAAAAGGATGAGGGTGGAGTGGGTCATAAAACTGACCCTTGGATGGGCTTCCCCGGTGGCGCAGTGGTTGAGAGTCCGCCTGCCGATGCAGGGGACGCGGGTTCGTGCCCCGGTCCGGGAGGATCCCACATGCCGCGGAGCGACTGGACCCGTGAGCCATGGCCGCTGGGCCTGCGCGTCCGGAGCCTGTGCTCCGCAACGGGAGAGG
>NW_021145532.1:69704-82358 GCF_002837175.3 Physeter macrocephalus
AAAAAAAAAAAAAAAAAAAAAAAAACA
Source organism: Physeter macrocephalus (assembly GCF_002837175.3). NCBI lineage: Eukaryota > Metazoa > Chordata > Mammalia > Artiodactyla > Physeteridae > Physeter > Physeter macrocephalus. The sequence continues at coordinate 69,732 of NW_021145532.1, forward strand.
CACACAAAAAAACCTGACCCTTGGAGAAAAAAATAAAGCATCAACTTTTGTCTTCCCTTTGTCCTTGCTCTGCGCAGCTCCCCAGTGCTGCCTCTTGTTGACACCTTCACCTGAGCTAGTCCCTCCCCAGTATCCCTAACAAGAACTCAGCCCGAATAGACCCTAGAAATCACTTTGCTCAACCTCTATCACAAATGGGGAACTCAAGACCCAGAGAAGCAGTGATGGTGGGGGAGTCCCCCAGGGCTCACCTCCCACGGCTGTCCTTGTAGAAGTCCAATGAAAACCCAAAGTAGCTGCCATTGGGGCCTGTGTAGAAGGTGAGTCGCACTTGGTCCAGGTTCAAGGCCCAGGTTGGAGGTGCAGCACCGGGTCCCAAGAGCAGCTGCACCCACTCCAGAACCCAGAGGGCATGAAGTGGACACAAAGCTCTGGCCATCTTCCTTCTCCCACAACCTCCTAGGCAGGAATGGATTAGCTCCTTCCTCTTCCTTTCAGTTCCACCACAGGAAGTCTTTTCTTATCAAACTGAAACCCACTTGCTGAGTAGTAGGCACAGTAAAGGGCTCTAGGTCCGGGACCCATATGGTTTCTAGGATTGCCAGGAAGGGGGGTGAGGCCACTCTGGGGGGTGGATGCTTATGGCTGAAAGTCGACTCCTCCCTTTTCTTGAGAGTATTTTATCATCAAGTCCTGTTGGTTCTGCCTTTCAACTATGTCTCTTGAATCTTCACCCCATTTCCACTACCACCATGCTAGTCTAAGCCACCATTGCTTCCTGCTTGGGATAGTGCAATCATGAACCAGCTGGTCTGTACACCTCCACTCTAGCCCCCAGTTCTATACTTCCTCCTCCCCCCACACAGCTGCCTGCACTGCTGAGGCACATCGTGACTTGGTCAGAGGTGGGGGAAGGAATGAGGAAGCTCCTGCCCCCTGATAAGACCTGAGGCTGCTGTATCCTTTTGGATAAGGCACTTATCCACTTCCTCCTTCTAGGGCCTTCAGCAGCTTCACTCAGCCATATTGGTACAACAGCTTCCTCACTCATCCTCCATCTGGGGCCAAGTCTTAATGTGGCCACAGCAATGCAGCCAGTGCTGGGGGAGGGGTGGCAAATGGATCTTGGCTGAAGGGGAAAGGAGATGGGGATAAAGTGGAGTCGTTCCAGGGTGTTCTGGCTCACAAGCTCGGAGATTTTCACCAGCTGTTCAATTGAAGGCAGGCCTCACTCTTTCATGGGTGACAAGAGCTTTTGTCCAATCATTAAGACTTGATTCTAGTAGGGTCATTGCGTAGGGGATGCCTCCCCCAACTCCTCAGGCTGGTACTCTGTGGTTAACACACATGGGCACAGCACCGATCACACCGTTTAGTCATGGTCTGTTCACTGGATTTTGTCCATGAATCCCTTGAGAGTGAGGTTCCTTTCTGCAGCCCCAGGGCCTAGCCAAGAGCCCAACATATTGTAGGCGTTGCTGACAGACAGACTGAATAGAAGCAGGCACTGAGGATGGAAGAAGCAAACGCAGCCTCACATGGTGGAAAGAAAAAAAACAATTTTGAGCAGAAAGGTCATTTTCTATGGATGCTCAGGGGAGGAGGAGCGCCAAGTCTTATTGGCATCTCATGTCTTCCCCAAAAAGCATGTTGTCAGGAAGGAAATTCAAGAGATCTGCTAGGGGTAAAGAACACAGTCACATTTCCTTTTGCTCTATATTTTCTGATCAAACTTAACCATCATCTTACCCTGCCCAACTACCTGGGCCATTCTGGAATCCCTTCAGCACCTCCCTTGCCCTCATAATTCACCACCTTAGCACACAGCACAGAATCTTATCCCTATCTAGGTTAGAAGCTCCTTGAACTTTAGTCTGGGCCTTCTTCACTGCTGAATTCCCAGTGCCAAGCTCATGGCAGGCACATAATACTCAACTCAGTCACATACTTACCTTCCACCCTCCTACTGTCCTCATCTGAGTGGTATTGTATTACTAGTGTATACTGTGTAGCCCAAAATTAACTCACATTTCACTAACATTTTTAATAAATTCTCATTCTGTTCAAGGCATTGAGTGGTAAGAGATACAAAGATAACTGTCAAGGATCCTTAAAAAACTTAGTCCAGAGGGAGTTAAGACATGAACACATATAACTGCAGCAGAGGGATAGTAAAGGATGCCTTGAAAAAGGCAGAGATGATGCCTAGCTGAAGTCATTTATTTCCTCCATCATAACAACCCTATGAAATAAGTACTATTATGCCCATTTTATAAATGCAAAAACTGTGGCACAGAGTTTTAGGTAAACAGCCCAAGTTTACATAGTCAATGGGTGGCAAAACTAGGAGTCAAAGACATTTGTGCCTGAATTCATGTTCTTAACCATTGCACTACATTGCCTTTTGTCAGAGAATGAAGAGGGGGACTTCCCTGGTGGTCCAGTGGTTAAGAATCCGTCTTGCAATGCAGGGGACACCGGCTCGATCCCTGGTTGGGGAACTAAGATCCTACGTGCTGCGGGGCAACTAAGCCCGAGTGCCGCAACTACTGAGCCCACGTGGGCCACAACTACAGAGTCCACACGCTCTGGAGCCCACACGCCACAGCCAGAGAGAAGCCCGAGTGCCGCAAGGAAAGATCCGGAGTGCTGCAACTAAGACCCGACTCAGCCAATAAAGAAATAAGAGAATGAAGGGGTTTTTAGACACAGGAAATGACATAAGCAAAGACAGAAGCAGAAGGACATAGAGGTCAGTTATAGAGAAAGGCAGGTAGTCAACACAGGGTGTCTAAAGGGGAGGACTGGGGCATGAGAGTGGAATGGAAGGCTGGGGTATAATCACTGGAGGTCCTTGAATATCTTATTAAGGAATTTGAACTTTAAAACATAGGAGATGGAGAATCATAAAGATTTTTTAAGTCAGGGAATAAGATACATGATCAATTGTGCACCAGTCTGGATTACACTAGCTGCCTATGGATAGAAAGAACTGGAAAAGGCAGGACTTAGTGGGAAGATCGGATGGGTGGCATCTACCATCCTCTCAGTTAAAGGTGATGAGGCCTGAACCAGGGTACTGGTGGCAGGAACAAAGGAGAGCAGAGATTACACATCCGGTTATATCAGTAACTGGATGTGTAATCTCTGCTCTCTCCTTTGTGTAGTAGGGAGGTGTCAAAAGTAATTCAAAGCTTTGGTGGCTGGCTGGTAAGACAGTAGTATCATTAACTGAAATAGGAAACAGGTAGGATCAGATTTGGGAAGGGAGAGTCTGGTATTTAATAAAGATTCTATTCCTTGTTGGGTGTTCCTTTGTGGTCAGAGCTGGGTTGATAGTAGGCAGAGGAGTGCTGACACATTAATGTCACTTCCCCATTCCATCAGCCTGAGTCCTAGAATTTCTCAATGAATGCTACCGCTTCATAAAGTCAAAAATTATTGAACTTTTACTATGTGCCTGGCACTGAGCTTGGCAATGTGGAGGATATACAGAAAAATCTTCATCTTTGATGTTTCCTTGCTAAATCCTGATGCATAATCCTGTTGCTAATGGTATTTTACTTTGCTTTTATCTTTCTTGAACACATAATCAAAATGTTTACTATGTGCTCAGCTCTATATAAAACACTCTAAGGGATTAAGAGAAAAAAGGAAGTATAAGAATCAGTCCCGGGGCTTCCCTGGTGGTGCAGTGGTTGCGCGTCCGCCTGCCGATGCAGGGGAACCGGGTTCGCGCCCCGGTCTGGGAGGATCCCACATGCCGCGGAGCGGCTGGGCCCGTGAGCCATGGCCGCTGAGCCTGCGCGTCCGGAGCCTGTGCTCCGCAAGGGGAGAGGCCACAACAGTGAGGCCCGCGTACCGCAAAAAAAAAAAAAAAAAAAGAATCAGTCCCTCCCTCTCAGAGCTTACAATCTTACTGGGAAGCAATGAGTACAAAATGAACTGCACTCTGATTCTGAAAAGCCAGTAAGCTTACATGGGACAGGGACTTAGATCCTAGAGTCAGGGAGACCAGCCAGGAAAATGTTGCCAATAATTCAGAAACGAGATAACGGGGAGGAGAGGGTATCCCTGGCAAACAAGAATGGAAAGGGTTCACAAGGCCTGAATTAGTCACTGAGGGTGTTGAAGAGGGAGTACTTCCATGTTGCAAGCCCAGGCAGCTAAGGCAGATAGAAGAACCCCTATTGGAATCAGGCAGCTGCACATACCGTCACACAGCATACTCTCTCTACACGTCCGTCTGCATCTTTTGCTGACACCTTGCCTGCTCAGAAAATCACTTTTCATTTTCTTTAATGTTTTTGGCCGTGCCACGTGGCTTGCGGGATTTTAGTTCCCTGACCAGGGACTGAACCTGGGCCACCACAGTGAAAGCGCCTAGTCCTAAACACTGGACCTCCCGGGAATTCCCACTTTTCATTTTCATCTTTTATTTTGGGGCAGGGATTTTTCTATTTTAGAGAAATAGATCTGAGCATCCAACCCAAGGTTCAAGTTGAATAGCTTCTCTTTTGTCAAGGGGAGAACACAGCTGTATGAGAATAGGAAAGAAACAGACGGTGTACTGTTCCTTCCTGAAAGGTTGAGGAAGAGAGGAAACTAATTTATCGCTACAGATCTATGGTTAGCTTTTGATGCTGAACTTTCCCTGCCTTTTGAGACTTTTCCATACAGAAGAGTAGATAGAGGCTTTTATCTGCTCAGTAACAATTAGGACATACTTCCTTTTACCAGGTAGCTCTCAAGCACTGTAGTGGTATTAAAGGGTTGAGGAGAATAATTCAGGACTGGTTCTGGTATACACAACTCCATCTGGAGGGCAAAGACCAGGCAGGTGACTCATCTCATTGCCCTGAAGTCCATCCAAAATCCCAAAAATCAAAGCTAGAAATTCCAAACACATTTAGTGAGCACCTATTTGCCAACATTCTACTACACACAGATTGTACATCTAAAATGAGCAAAAGGATAGAAATAGAAGAGAATCTAGGGGAATTCCCTGGTGGTCCAGTGGTTATGACTCCTCGCTTCCACTGCAGGGGGCACGGGTTCAATCCCTGGTCCGGTAACTAAGACCCCGCATGCCATGCCGCTCAGCAAGGCAAAAAAAAAAAAAAAAGAATCTGGGGAAGGGTGGAAAGGAGGTGCACATTCCAAGACACCGACATAAGACTGAGAGAAACTTAACCATTACTTCCTCCCACAGCATAAGCTTTCCCCTCTACTCGGGCAGGCTGAGCTTTGAGAAGCACAGTCTAAACATCATATGGTTCATAAGAATCTATGATCACTTCAAACAAGATGTTATTTGTAAACCATAACTCCCTCCATCCCTTCCCCACTTGAGTGGATGGGGCAGCAATCACGACAGACTCTAAGTTTCCACAAATCATTGGTTTATTAGAAAGTTCCTTTCCCTAATTTTACAGCATATATATCTCTATCATATGTGATAAAGTTAAATACAATCTGTTATGCTTGTAAGTAAGGATAGGTTATTATTATTTTTTTGTTTTAAAATCACTATTCTGGAAATTAAAGGAAACTGCCTCCAGGAAGGCAGAGAGGCAGCCAGAGTATGGCTCAATCTACAAGCTAATGGGAAGCAGCACAAAAATGTTAATACTGTATTATTTAAATATTTACATGGGCTGAAAGCAAAGAAAAATGAGTCCCTTCACTTCAAACAGATGATTTCATTTTCCAGTGCTAGTTATCAAAAAAGCGATGCTCCTGAATCAGATGAGGAGCACTGAACAGGCAGAAGGCTCAGTCAAGAGTCTTGTTTGCCCAGCACTTGCTTGTCATAAACTCAAAGCCTTTCTCTTTTGGAAACTGAAGAAGAAAGGCAGAACAGAGCCCTGGCCCACATAAGAAGGGCTTGTTTTTCCTGTCAGGTGACCACCCAGCCAATTCTAGCCACAGGAATAGGTAGGGATAGGCCAAACAGGGAAGTACTAACTACACCAAAGATGAGACCTACAATATAAACACCTTTGGGTCAGTGTATTAACTAGGTCTGAGAGCCGGGTGAAACGCAAGAAGAGGAGGAAGAGGAATTGAGGTGGTACTTCCCCTGATAAGTGTCATGGGAGGGAGAAAAGAAAAAAGGTATCTTTACTGCTTAAACTAAGCTGGGTAGAAGGCATGGAAACTATGAAGCAAAACAATCTGCAGAATCTATAAATGTGCTCACCTCCCAGTAAGTGGAGGAGGAAAAACTGTCCCAACTCTATAATCCTCCAGTCTACTTCTATTTCAGTTTCTAGCCAACCCAAAAGGCACATTAAAAAATTTTGTCAGAGGGGGCTAAGTACTAGGAAGGCAAATGGACTGCCTGGGACAGGCACCCATGAAACCCAGGAATCCCCCAGGACAATCATACTGAATCTCACTGCTTCCAGAGAATAAAGCTCTTGAATCTCTCTCTCCTCCTCTGTGGGGCACACCTGTTTCTCTGTATAAAACAGCAAAGCATGTGAGGGAGACTCTGTCGTAACTGAGTATCCCTCTGACACCCCCAGCTGACTGCTGCCCATTAGTTCAAAAATTCTAGTGCTGGGGGCACCACTTACTGCAAATTTTGTCTCTGCAAAGAATGTTAAACAACGTTCCTTTTTCTGTTTTAATATTTTTATAGTTCATAACTTCAAAAAATACATGAGCTTGATAAAATATACATGCTTAGTCATTTTTGCATCTAGCAGAAAACAAATACTTTATTTTTTTGTTTTCATTTTATAACCTTTAAAGTTTCTTAATTCAACTAGGGCAAACATATTTACACAAAGCCACCAGAACAAGGATCACTTAAAGAGCTGGATGTAAAAAATATTATTGCAGTATACTACAAATATGGAACCTTTTTTATATGAGCTACAAAAAGCAGCATTTACGTTTATAGAGTTCAGTGCAATTTTTTACATTAAAAAATCCTATAAATTAAGAAGGAAACATCAACATGACAGAAGAAAATACACCCTTCAGACACATGAGCTCCTCTCTGGGGAAGCACATGGGTGACTCTATGTTCCGCACAGCTTCAATTCATGATAGGATCTTCTTTTCTGGGATATGCAGATGTCTCTTTTGGGATGAGGGACACGAGGACAACAGTGCCAAATGTGTGGCTGTTTGTGTGGGAAGTGGATCGAATGACAGCCTGAGTGGCACCTGGTTCCAGGTCAGACTCCCTTTCCACTTCACCCGGGATAAATAAGGTCACCAAGGTCAAAGACACTGATAAGGCAGGACCAGATGGAAAGCCCGCCAGCCAGAGAGGAGGAAAATGTTTTAAAATTTATAGACAAGTGCAGAGGATAGAAAGTAGAGAGAGGAGGGGAGTATCTAAACTCAACAGTTTGGAGATGTTGCCAAAGAGGGGTGGGTAGCACTTACTGGTGTTCCCAAGCTTAGAAACACAGGAGACGGAGGGACAAACAAGGGGAAAAGGGAAAAAAATCCCTGATAGTAAACCCAAAGCAAACCTCAAATCCTAAAACCACCCCTGCAAGCCAAAACTCAATTCTTTGGCTGTCAGACACTGCCCATTCCAGCTTCTACTTGCTGGTATTAATGGCTCAACACCCCAAGGGAAGATCTATGGGTCACCTTCCCTGGCCCTACCTGGGCTCCTATCCCCCAACTCATGTTCCATGGCTGGGGGGGTGCTGCAGGTCCTGACCTGAGAAGATGGGGTGAAGTAGTGGGTGAAGGTGGAGGGCAGTGGCAGCTGCTGCAGCAGGCCGGGGGGCAAGTAGGGTAGGGTAGAGGGCAGCATGTGGAACAGGGTGGAAGGTAAAGGGCCCAGGATGGATGGCTGAGGCGGGAATGATATGGATGGGATGGCTAGCTAGAAAGGTGGCAGGATGGCCAGGGATGATTGAGTGAGTGAGGTGAGACAAGGAAATGGGGGTCAGGTGGGGCTGGGGAATATGATGTACTTGGGCAAGTGGCTGGGGATGAGGGTGGGGGTGAATGCCAATGGCGGCAGCAGCTGCTGCGGCATGATGTTGTAGGATGGCATGCTGAACAGTTGTGATGGAGGTGGCAGAGGCTGTGGCCGGCTGCTGAATGTGGATGGGCTGCAAGGCTGGAGTGGCTGGGGCCAGGGCAGCCGAGGCGGGAAAGGCCTTTACTTGCTTGGCCAGAAGCTGCTGCTGGATGTGTTGCTGCGCGGCCTGCTGGAGCTTGCTGTACTTCTCCATCTCCTCGGGAGTGAAGGTGATGGGCTGGCTTTCCAGTGGGGCTAGGGAAGCATCCTCAACCCCATCAGCTGACTCAATACTAGGCTCCCCACTGGGAGGTGCATAACTGGGGAAGTGCTCAAGGTCTGACGCTATAGGCAGCAAGCTGGATTCCACAGGGCCTGGTTGACTGCCACTATCCAGGGACTCGAGGGTGTCCCCATCACTGGGGTCAGGGAGGTAGTTATGGGAGATGGATGGGTCCGCAGGATAGCAGTCAGAGTGCACTGGGGTGCCTAACGGAGCCACAGGGTGATCAGCAGTAGCTTCTTCAGACTTTGGCTCTTCTGGGGGTGGGTCTGAGAAGGGGCCAGCTGTTTCCTCTGAGGAGAACTGATGTCCAAATGGGGCATCACTATTCCCTGGAGGCCCTTCTTCTGTCTCTGACTGCTCTTGCTCTTCCCCCCTTTCTAAGCCAGACTCTTCACATTTCTTGGTGTTGGGCTTTCGGGTAGCTGGGAGCTTCCCTATCAGTGGAAGGACAGGCTTATTGCCAAGAGAAGGGGGGAGCTTGGGCCCAAAATAACCTTGTGGAGGGTCCTTGAGCTTGAGCCCGGCTTTACTAGGGGTGGCCAGCACCTCCTCACTCACACTGGGTTTCCTCTCCACTTTCCTTGACTGGATCTTCTCCAGTAGCAGTTTGGCAGTGACAGAGTTCTTGTCTTCAGGGCTGCAGTCACCTTCTGACCCTCTTCCTGGGCCAGTGTTGCTGTTCTGGGAGGGTGGGCCTATCCCTTTACCATCATCTCCTCTGCCATCTTCTTTCTTCTTCTCCCCGGAACCTTCTCCCCGGCCTGATCGGAAATAGTGGGGAGACTGGGAGCGGTAGATTTTAGAGCGAATGAAGTCTCGACGACCAGAACGCCTCTCCTCAGGGCTCTCGTGACCCCATGACCCCTTCCTGGAGCCTGATCTCTGCGAAGGGCTCCGGGTGCTGCAGCTGCGGTCCCGGCTATAGCTCCGACTCCGCTGCCAGCTGTGGGCTGTGGTGCTGCGGCTTCTCCGTTTGCTCCGGCTGCGACTACAACTGCTGCTGCGGCTGCGGCCCCTGGATCTTGAGCGCTCCCTAGTATGACTCCGAGATCGGCTTCGGGACTGGCTGCAACTGAGGCTATAGTCGTCATCAGAAGATGAATATTTGTGCCGCTTGGATCGGTGCTTGGAACTGGTATAGTCTGAGTCATCAGAGTCGTGGGAGCGCTTGGAGTGCCTTCGTGATCGGTCACTATAGTCACTATAGCTGTCATCAGAGTAACTGTGTTGTCTACTATAGCAGCTCTGGTCTGAAGAAGCATCTGAGCTACTTGAGTAAGAACGCCGGGAGGAACGGCGAGAGGAATGGTGCCGGCCAGACCGTGAGCGGCTACGGGAATGCTCGCTGCCTGACTCTTCTTCCTCCTCTTCCTCCTCCTCCTCCTCACTGTACTGGGATGGAGACTTCTGGTGCAGCCGGCGTGATGAAGCATCATCACTATCCTCATCTCCACTACTGGGTCGACTTCGATGGCTGGATCGGCTGCTCCGTTTGCTGCTAGCTCTTTGCTGGCAGGATGAAGTTGGAGTTTCACCTTTGTGTTTCCTCCCACCATGATCTTGGGAGCTGCCACCGCCTCCACCTTCATCCTTCTTGCCACTGCTCCCTTCTTCAGTTGGAATGGATCTCCGCTGGGAATCATCTTGGGCTCGCCGCCGTCTTCTTGGTGGTGCAGGGCTACCACTACCAGGGGGTTCTGGTTTGGGCCCCCGTTCAGAATCTGCTGGGGCTGATGACTTATTCTTCTTTCGTTTTCGCTTCTTGCGCTTCTTAGACTTCTCCCCAGACTCTGCCTTAGAGCTTTTCTCTTCTGGGTCAGGCTTGTGTTTCCGTTTGTGTTTGCTGGATTTTTTGTGTTTCTTCTTCTTTTTGTGTCGGTGGGACTTCCCAGATCGTTCTTTCTTGCTAGGAAGGCTTCTCCCTGTGTCTTCTGTCTCTGACCCATGGCTACCCCCAGGCTCCTGCTTATTCAGGCCGCTACAGGCAGACCCTGAAGCAGGTGCATCTATTCTGCCTCCTGAAGAATGTTCTACATTCTCTCCCTCCTCTTTGCTTTTATTTGGCTCACTAGGATCAAGGCTTTGGAGATGGTCCTTTGAGGAGCCTCCTATATCCTTTGGTTTTTCTGTCCCTTTAGCTCTGGCATCTTTGTTCCTTGAAAGCTTGAAGTCAAAGTACAAAGGATTACAACTGTAAGAAATGGAGGGTTCTGCCTTCGTGAAAATTAATAGTTCTGATGGCCACTGGAGGGCAGTGCTTTCATCTTTGCTTAAAACTGGAAAGAAGGGACCAGTAGGATGTTTGGGTCCCTCCTGGCTTTCTTTCCCTGCTGGAGTGGCCTGAGAGATTTCTTTAGGAGGAGAAGACTCACACATTTGGATCTCTGAATCCTTCTGACTCTGACTCTCTAAACTATGCTCACTTACATCCCCTCCTGAGGCCTTCTTTGTCTCAGCTTTGCTTTCAGGCTCTGAGGGCTCAGCCACACTGGTTTCCATCTGCTGTTCAGAGATTTCACCAACTGTCTTTTCTGCTCCTTGGCTTGCTGCCACCTTGATGCAGCCTTTAGGCTTGGGAGAACTACTTTTTTTGCTGTCTAGGGCATTCTTTGGATGTGTACTATTATCACCTTCCATTTGTTCACTGGCTCTCATAAAGAGTAGGAAAGGAAAATTAGGTTTTACTTTGCAGTGTGCTGGAGGGATGTAGTGGTAATACTCTGGCTCTGTAGCCCCAGCTCCTTCTTCTCGCTTCATTCTTTTTAACTTAGATAACGTTGAGGCAAGGGACCCTCCGTCCTGAGGGTCTTCATCCTCTTTTTTACCATCGAGATTACTGCTACCATCGGAGTCTCCCACCTTCTGCAGTCCTTGGTCTGTACCCTTCTCATCAGCTTTTGTTCCATCTTCAGAGGTCCCTTCCTCCGCATGGTCCTTGAAAACTGATGCTATTGATTCGAGTTTGACAGGAGCCTTCTTGGCAAAGGAAAATGACACTCCCAATTTTTGCAGTGGGGTCCCCAGGTTATTCTTAATGCCAAAGCTGACGCCTTGAGAGGCTAGCCCAGGAGACTGTGCCAGTCCAGTGGTATTAGTGATTTGTACTGCAGTGAAAGGGCCTCCTTTATCTGTGGAGAATTCAGATCCCAGGCCACAAGTGGCAGTGGCACTTGTGCCACTGTTTGTCGCTGATTCTTCTTTATCATCATCTCCACCTTCTTCATCTACAGCCACTGTGGTTGGTCTGAACATGGGACCACTTCCAGGTGCACTACACAATCGTTTAGAAAAATGAAAAACAAAAAAAACAGGTTTAGGGAACATTTCATACTTCTTTTTTTTTTATTTTTGGCCTCCCCACGCAGCATGTAGGATCTTAGTTCCTCGACCAGGGATCAAATCTGCACCCCCTGCAGTGGAAGCATGGAGTCTCAACCACTGGACCACCAGGGAAGTCCCTCATACTTCTTACATGATACTAATCCCTTACGCTTGACCATTCATCACAGGCAGATCTTAAAGACACTGAGTGGTGGTCATTCCCCAGCCCTGTGCTAACAAAAGGAACTTCCTCAGTGAGGTTAGGCCAAGTCTCACACTACTAATCTACCAAGCTACATTCGCAAGGATAGCCAGTTACTGCTGTTTCTTCCTTAGCTGTCTAAAATATAAAAACTGAGGTTTACCTCTCAATTCGAATACACTATCATTACCGTCTGGTACAGCCCACCTGTCCTGTATCCATTCTCAATTCTTATTGTATCATCCTACCCATCAGTATGCTACCAAACATATGGCGGAACATCTATTCACAAAGGTTGCACAGTTCACCCTTGAATACAGGTTTGCAGGTTTGAACTGCGAGGGCCCACTTATGCACAGATTTTTTTTCAATAAATACATATCACACAATCTGCGGTTGGTTGAATCCGTGGATGTGGAACCACAAATAAGGAGGGTTGACTACAAAGTTATACACAGATCTTTGACTGTGTGGGTGTGTGAGTGTGTGTGGGGGCTGGGGGTCACTGGCACCCCTAACCTCCACGTTGTTCAAGGATCAACTGTATTTCATACAGCTAAAAAACAAAACAAAAAAACCCCTCAATTTCTTCTGTGCTTTCAAATTTCAATTTTTAAAAACATGCCTATTCCCTGAGTTGAACACAGTCAGAAACCTCCACTGTGCTACACTATGATGGTCTGCGGTTAGGTTAGTATGTCTGTTATAGAAACTAAGAGTCTGTGCCTATCTCCTGGCACCATGCCCAAGCATTAGCTTTGGTTTTGTGATACTTTCTGGGCATTCCATACAATGATCATAATTCTACCAAGGACCTTC
>NW_021145533.1:0-54848 GCF_002837175.3 Physeter macrocephalus
GGCTAGCCTGCTGCAGATTGAACTAAACTGAGTTGTTTAAAAAATTAGAAAGTGTAGCCTTATAGTAGGGAGACACTGTAGCTTCATGGTATGAATTCGGAAACTGAGGAGAGACAGTGGTTGGCTGGTCTCCTTGCTAGAACTTAAGCTCTGGGGGCGGAGTTTCTGGTCATCTCCCGGCTGTGCATCCAGGGCCCACAACAGTGCTTGTTGCATAGGAAGTGCCCAAGGCATGTTTGCACAGATGAATCTTCATTATCATGAGGCTCGTCTGAAAATGAGGCATTCTTCCTAAAATTCTTACACTTATGTCCAGTTTTATGTTGAAGTATCTCATTTCTCATTAGGTGGGAAGATGAGCATATAATAAGACTGTGAATCTTCTTTTTTTTTTTTGAGCCACGCCCCAAGGCTTGTGGGATCTTAGTTCCCCAACCAGGGGTCGAACCCGGGCCCTCAGCAGTGAGAGTGTGGAGTCCTAACCCCTGCACCGCCAGGGAATTCCCTGAGTCTTCTTTTGAGTCTAGAAACTTTAGCATTTCTGTACCCTTCTATTTTAATATTTATGAAACCTGCCGAACTTATTCCATATGTAGAAAGCTAGCACAACCTAGATGTTAGACTTAATTGCCGGATCGTTTGGGAGTCTCATCCCTGATGAATTCTGTTGCCGCTTTGCTTTATGATCTGTAGGTACCCTGCTGGTTCCCAGTTTTAATACGTATTTCATATTTTCTGTTTTTTATGACCTCTATTTCAGATCTCCCTGGAGTTTCGAAATCTGGCTGAGAAATACCAAACAGTGATTGTTGACATTTGCCGGAAGATGGGATTTGGGATGGCAGAGTTTTTGGATAAGCGTGTGATGTCTGAACGGGAGTGGGACAAGGTTAGTGTCCCTGTGGAGCGTTGTTGGTGTGAGTGGCACTGATGACCTGGCAGTGCTCACCGTGACCTTCGGGCCCAGGGACAAGGGGTGGTTTCACAGCCCAGCTGTAATGTCTGCACATAAACACTTAATAGGGGCTGACGTGTAGTCATGCCTGGGATGATCCTTGCTCTGGGGAGTTTATCGTCAAGTTAGGCCAGGGGTCCCAAACCCCTGGGCCGTGGACCGGTACAGGTCCACAGCCTGTTAGGAACCGGGCCGCAGAGCAGGAGGTGCACGGTGGGCGAGTGAGCGAAGCTTCACCTGCCGCTCCCCGTCGCTCCCCGTTGCTCGCATTACCGCCTGAGCCATCCCCCCACACCCCCACTCTGTCCGTGGAAAAACTGTCTTCCACGAAACCGGTCCCTGGTGCCAGAAAGGTTGGGGACCGCTGAGTTAGGCCAAAGCAGATATAACTCGTCCCAGAGGTGCAGACATTAAGCTGATGAAAGTGTCTCTGACTTGCTGTGAAATTTGAGGTTAATGACCAAATTATTAAATGTAATATAGAGACATCAGTAGTTTTCACATCTTAAAACGTGTCTTCTATTTTTTTTGCCTTTACTGAGCACGCGTGTGTGTTTCTGAGTCATTTCCAGTTCCTCATAACACAAGCTTACTATTTTTTTAAATGAAATTTGGGTTTCTTTTCGTTTTTAACGTTTCTTTATGTAGGCTGTGCTGGGTCTTATTGCGGCATGCTGGGTCTTTAGTTGTGGCATGCGGGATCTAGTTCCCCAACCAGGGATCGAGCTCAAGCCACCTGCATTGGGAGCACAGAGTCTTAGCCACTGGACCACCAGGGAGTGCCCACGAGCTTACTTTTAAATTCAGTGCCACCTTGGCCCCATTTACTTAGGAGTAGGTATCAGACTGTTAAATTATATTCTGTGTCTGTTTCCTCAGAAACAAAACGGTTCACAAGGATCCCAAGGCGCTAACTTGGATCATAGCTGCATTACGCTGAGGAGTGAGTGCCTTTCTAATACCCACTCCTCCTTCCCCATCATCTTTTCATAGAAATAAGACGATGCGAGAGGTTCCAGGTTTCTTGCCGTCCGCCTGCCTCTTTTTACGGTGCTCGTAGATGCACATATGCGGAGGTACACTGCAGGAGCCCCTGGGGGCCCAGGTTGTCTTCCTCTAGGGACAGAGCAGCTGGAAAGGGCTGTGAGAGCAGATGATGTGGCAGGTACAATTATCCTGGCTTCCATTTGGCCAGAGGTTCTCCCTGACCAGCAGCTGTGAAGGACGTTGGCCAGGGGTTGGGGAGAGCATGCTTCTGTGGACAAAGTGACGTAATTGACTACGGGGACTAAACCTGACTCAAAATACAAGATGGGGGGGGGCCTTGCCCATTTTCCATAGGAATGGCCTCTGTGAGACTCACTCATACCTCAGTGGAAGCAGAGACATTTTAAACGTCTAAATTGTGTACATATTTTGTGTCTCTAATAGTGTTTAGGTTAGGGTCCCAAAAGAGCTGCTACTGCATATTCATCGAGTGAGTGTAGGTCCAAGGTCTGGCCTCCTCATTTTTCACGACTCAAAACTTGATGACAACATCTTTGGAACTGGTGGTTTATGCTCCACAAGTCAGCGTTGAGTGTGGCTGCTGCTAGAATATCGGTTTATGAATTTAAAGTTAAAGCTGAAACGCCTGGCCACGCACTAGCGCTCGTTATCAGCACAGTAACTTCCTTTTCTGCTGTGCAGATCTATTCAGGAAACTTAATTATAGGCTGTTGAATAGAAGTTCTGATCAGATAAAACTGAATACTTGTAAAGATTTTTCTTTTCCTTCAACTTTAGAGGAAAATGAATACCTCCATTCTAGGAGTATTTCTACCCCAAAACTGTTATCTTAACATAAAATATACTTTTCCTTGGACAGCAATATGGATGTTGTAATGTAATATGTAATGTTTTTATTAATTTCTAGTAAGTCTTTTAAAACTTTCTTGTAGTTGTCCACAGCTGCTTACTCTCTGATTTCAGCATATCTTTACTCTTTCCAGATCCTTCCTCTCCTAGAACATATTTCAAGTGCCCTTTCTACCATTTCATCGTACCCCTTGATTAGTCTGTGACTTTGTATTACTTCCTTTTTTAAAAAATTAATTAATTTATTTATTTTTGGCTGCGTTGGGTCTTCATTGCCGCGCACGGGCTTTCTCTAGTTGCAGCGAGCAGGGGCTACTCTTCGTTGTGGTGCGCGGGCTTCTCATTGCAGTGGCTTCTCTTGTTGCAGAGCACAGACTCTAGGCTTGCGGGCTTCAGTAGTTGTGGCGCATGGGCTTAGTTGCTCCGCGGCATGTGGGATCTTCCCAGACCAGGGCTCGAACCCTTGTCCCCTGCATTGGAAGGCGGATTCTTAACCACTGCACCACCAGGGAAGCCCTGTATTACTTTCAACCAGAGACACTCTCTACTCTGGTCTTTGCCTAATTCTGCTGTAGAGGGTACCTTCTTTAACTCCTCTTCACTTCTTAAGTTGTCTAATGGACATTCATTTTATAAACGTATTGCTTTAAGTAATACAATATTGTAAATCAACTATATTTCAATTTAAAAACAGAGTATTCCATTGAGTTGTCTTGGAATACTCTTCTCCGGGGAGGACAGCTTTGACAAACCACTTGTATAGAAAAAAACTTATTTGACAATTAAGATTTACATTTACTCAGATTTCATTTGAGAGAAAGGCAGAGTTTTAGCAAAGTTGTTAAACCCTGCCTCTGAAGCCATACGGCTTGGCTGAGAATCCCTGGCCTCTGACTCGCCAGATGAGTGATCTTGTGCAAGTTTAGTGACGTCTCTGTGCCTCAGTTTCTGCATCTGCACGATGGTGATAATTATTGACTGTGCCCCAGAAGATGTTTGTGAGGACCGAATATGCAGCATGCTTAAAACACATCCTTAAGGACTTCCCTGGTGGTCCGGTGGGTCAGACTCCACGCTCCCACTGCAGGGGACCCGGGTTCGAAGAACTCTGGTAAGGAGCTAGATCCCACATGCATGCCGCAACTAAGAAGTCTGCATGCCTCAACCAAAGATCCTGCATGCCACAACTGAAGATCCCGAGTGTCGCACCTACGACCCAGCACAGCCTAAATAAATAATTAAAAATGTAAAAAAAAATGAGTGAATAACTTAGGAAAGTATGTTTAAAAAATAAATAAAACACATCCTTGTTATGTAAAAAAACAAAGTACTACCACTACGTTCTTTTACTTAAGGAGGATTTTGAGACACTGCAAGATCTTAAAATGTCTTCAAGATTAAATTCTACTTAGTATTCTGGTTTCTGTTAGAATATTCCTTATTCCCTCATGGCCTTCACTCCCAATTTGGGATATCAAAAAGTTTACTGTACTAGTTTATTTTTTCAGTAACCTTTTATTCTAGAAGCAGTGCATGTGCATTGTACAGATATAGAAAATATAGTAAAAAAAATAATAAAATTAAAAAAATGGAAACATCACATGAGCCAGAGATCACTTCTGTTAAGTCTTTTGTGCACATCCTTCTTGGAGTGTTTTTTACTCCTTACATGTACATGGTGTATAATGTGGTTTTTTTAAGCAAAAGGAGATCTTTTACATTCTTTTTGGAACCTGGTTTTTTTGTAGCTAATGATCTCTGGCATTTCTGTTTTAGTAAAAGTTTCATTATTAAAGTACTTTAAAAATCGTCTTTTACAGTACTGTCACTATGTTGCTGGGCTGGTGGGAATTGGCCTTTCTCGTCTCTTCTCGGCCTCAGAGTTAGAAGATCCCTTAATTGGTGAAGACACAGAGCTTGCCAACTCTATGGGCCTGTTTCTGCAGAAAACAAACATCATCCGTGATTATCTGGAAGACCAGCGAGAAGGAAGAGAGTTTTGGCCTCAAGAGGTAATAGGTTCAGGGGATTTGGGGAGAAATAATTTTGAATGCTCTCTGACAACAAAACATTAAACCCTTTTGGTTGCAAGTGACAGAAACACAAATCAAGCTCCCTTAGACAGCATAGGAGACGGTGTAGACTAGATTAGGATTTAGTTTGCTTCAGGGGGACGGGCTGCATCCAGGGATTCAGACTATGTAATAAGGCTTTGTCCCCTTTCTACCTATTGGACAGGTTTTGTCCAGTGGTGGGTATCACGTCCCATTACTCACTCATAGCATTGGTTCCTATGCCCGTCCCTTAATCAGTTAGTAGCCAGAGCGTTGAGCACTCAGTCTAGACCTGGAGTATGTCTGCCCACACATGTAGAATGGATTTCCTCCAAGAAGGAAGGACTCGGTGGCAAGAAGGGGCACCAGATGGGCACCCACTACAGATGTTCATTATCAGAGACAAGAGTGGATCTTTGACTTGATTTAAAATGGACAGGGAAAGGAAGGGCTTTGACGTTGATTTTATTCAGAAGGAAAGCCAGGAAATCTTATGACTATTTCCTGATTTTACTCCAGCATTTACCTTTTGTTTTAATCCATCAAATGGTATCCTAGGGACTTCGCTGGTGGCGCAGTGGTTAAGAATCCGCCTGCCAGTGCAGGGGACACGGGTTTGAGCCCTGTTCCAGGAAGATCCCACATGCCGCAGAGCAACTAAGCCCACGCGCCACAACTACTGAGGCTGCGCTCTAGAGCCCACGAGCCGCAACTACTGAGCCTGTGTGCCACAACTACTTTAGCTCACGTGCCTAGAGCCCATGCTCCACAACAAGAGAAGCCACCACAATGAGAAGCCCGTGTACCGCAACGAAGAGTAGCCCCTGCTCGCTGCAACTAGAGAAAGCCCATGCATAGCAATGAAGACCCAGTACAGCCAAAAATAAATAAATACATTTATTTATTTTTAAAAAAGATTTTTAAAAAAATGGGGCTTCCCTGGTGGCACGGTGGTTGAGAATCTGCCTGCCAATGCAGGGGACACGGGTTCGAGCCCTGGTCTGGGAGAATCCCACATGCCACAGAGCAACTAGGCCCATGAGCCACAACTCCTGAGCCTGCGCGTCTGGAGCCTGTGCTCCGCAACAAGAGAGGCCACGATGGTGAGAGGCCAGCGCACCACGATGAAGAGTGGCCCCCGCTTGTCACAACTAGAGAAAGCCCTCACACAGAAACGAAGACCCAACACAGCAAAAATAAATTAATTAATTAATAAACTCCTACACCCAACGTCTTAAAAAAAAAAAAAAGGTTTCCTAGAACCAAGTGCTTTTAAGGTAAAAAAAAAAAAAAAAAAAAAAAGCAGGTGAGAAGGTGGAAAAGATGTTTGGAATTTATACTGCAGATAAAGAGTTAATATTCCTAATATTAAAAGAACTGCCAAAAGTTAAGTAAAAGACCAACTGCACAGAAAAAATGGGTAAAGGGATAAGAACAGGTAGTTCACAGAAAGATGCAAATGATCCTTAAACATCTGGGAAGGTGATCAACCTTACTCCTGATAGGTGAAATTCACTTTAAACCTCCCCTGACCTCAGACATCATAGGTTTTCAAGCCTCCCAGGTGAGTGTGGTGTGCAGCGAGGTCGAGAAACAGCGACACCAAGGCTCAGAGAAGGGAAGCGGCTTATCTCAGGACTCCCAGAAGGGGAGCGTCTGTCTCCTGGGTCTCAGCCCGGTGCCTGTCCAGGAAACGACACCGCCTTTCAGACGAGGCTCTGCACCCCTGCACGTGCTTCACTCCTCACTCTTCTGTAAAATAGAATAGTTTATACCACCAGGCAGTGGTGTGAATAAAATGAGAAAAACTTCTAGCACAGAGTGCTTAGTAAATGTCAGTTCAGGCAGCCTAACAACGAAAAACAGTCCTGAGGTACCATTTCCTGCATTGGATTGGCAAAATGTCGGAAGTTTGATAAGCCGTAAGCCATGCTGGGGAAGTGGGTGCTCCCGTGTGGGTGGTGAGCGTAAGCTTGGCCGTTGACGGCTGTGGGAGGTTGCTGGCTGCAGCCATTGTTTGTAATAGTTACCGTTTATAAACGACTCACATGTCCGTCCATACGGGACGGAGTGAATGAACTATGGTCTATCCACGCAGTGGAGCACCAAAAGATCGATCCTACTGTGGAGCGAGCTCCAGGTTATATTACTAAGTGAAAAAAGCAAGGTGCTTAACAGTATGTGTAGTTCAAATGAAAGGATAAACCAGAAAGGAATAAAGTTTTCAGTAATTATATTGTGAATAATAATATTAATATTGAAACTATTATAGAAACTTTACAGCATAAATAGTAATTTTGTTCATATCATTAGGAAGCAAGATTTTCAGTCTAAAATAAAAGTTGCAAAGATAGAAAACACTGAAGTTAAGCAAAAACTCCAGTGATCCTAAACTGGATTGGAAATATCAGTATGAACTCATGATACCGTTTCTCTTAGAAAATTCTAGCTCCGTCTACTAAGAGTTGTATTGTAGAAAGAGGTTCAAGTGGCTCCTGAGTCCCCTTGATGGGACCCTAATAGTCTTTGATAGCTGCCTTGCCGTATGGTGTGTCAAGATGTTCCAAGCTCATTTTGTACATTTTTTGACTGGGATTTGGACTCATCCAGCTCTTCAAGAAGCCTAAGCTTCTGTTAATGGGAAATGGTGCCTCCAGACCACACGTGGGCACTCGGGGTGGTCATTGCACTCGCAATAGTCGTCACATATATTTAGTTTTAAATCTAAAATATTTACCTTGTAGTTTATATTGATATTTCCAGTTTGAACTCGGGACTGTTACATAGTCTCTTCTGTATCACATCTCTACCTCTTCCTCACCCACAGTCGTATTTCTCAAGGAAAATAAGAGATGATAGAATTAGTATATCCCATAATGACTCATTTGCTTTTTTCCCACATTACAGATGTAATTACACATTACCGCAGTCTCTGAATAGTGACTCTAGTGCTACTGCTACCACGTATGACTACTGAACACAGTTGAAGATATGTTTTCCCATATGCTAGCTAATTCCCTATTTTTATATTGTATTTATATCTAAATTGTCAGATCAGCTAGCCATTAAGACTGGACATCCCTGGTGGCGCAGTAGTTAAGAATCCGCCTGCCAGTGCTGGGGACACGGGTTTGAGCCCTGGTCGGGGAAGATCCCACATGCCGCGGAGCAACTAAGCCCGAGCGCCACAACTACTGAGCCTGCGCTCTGGAGCCCGTGAGCCACAACTACTGAAGTCCGCGCGCCTAGAGCTCGTGCTCCACAACAAGAGAAGCCACCGCAATGAGAAGCCCACACACTGCAACGAAGAGTAGCCTCCACTCACTGCAACTAGAGAAAGTTGTGGCTTGTGGGGTCTAGAGCGCAGGCTCAGTAGTTGTGGCGCTCGGGCTTAGTTGCTCCGCGGCATGTGGGATCTTCCCCGACCAGGGCTCAAACCCGTGTCCCCAGCACTGGCAGGCGGATTCTTAACTACTGCGCCACCAGGGATGTCCAGTCTTAATGGCTAGCTGATCTGACAATTTAGATATAAATACAATATAAAAATAGGGAATTAGCTAGCATATGGGAAAACATATCTTCAACTGTGTTCAGTAGTCATACGTGGTAGCAGTAGCACTAGAGTCACTATTCAGAGACTGCGGTAATGTAGAGCTTGAACCCATGTCCCCTGCATTGGCAGGTGGATTCTTAACCACTGCGCCACCAGGGAAGGCCATTAATATTTATGAATTTTGAAGAAAAAAAAGAACAGTACTTCCCTATGTTTATACATGTTGGTATTAGTTTGTCCTTTATACTTCAAGGTCACTTTTTCTGGATATAAAGTTTTTAGCTCACAGTTTCGAGTTTCTTAAATGTGTTACTCCATGTTCTCCCACTTTAAGACTGGCTGTTGAAAATCTAACGATAACTTACTTTTCTTTTCTGTATATGTTATGGGTTCTTTTTCTCCTCCTTGGTGGTCACTGCCTAGATCCTTTATCAATGGAGATGCTAAATGGTGCTATCTTAATTCTGTCATCCTTTCTGCATTTATTAGCTGGAATTTTGGATTTTGCAAAACTGATGGTGGCAGCATCATAGTGTTTGGATTTTCCCAGATTCTCACCAAAAAAAAAAAAAAAAAAAAAGAAAGAAAGAAAGAAAGAAAACTCAACCAAAAAACTGAAACAGATGTATCCAAAACAATGGATAGCATGTCCAGAAGCACAAGTGACAAAACATCCCCAGGAACTCCAAAACACAAATGGGTGCAGACAAAACACCAGCTCCAAAAACAAAACCTGCAAAACCTGTGCAGGACAAAGCCACGGCGGCTGCAGGGTGTCTCAGACCCGAGAGCAGGAGTGGACAGTGGAATGGACCCATTTGAGTAGAGCAGGTGAAACAGCAATGGGTGTCCCTTCTCTGGCTGTGGGCGAGTCCACGGGGGCCATGGGAAAGCCTGGAGGAGCTGGAGTGCATTGGCCCCCTTGAACTGGACGTGGACACAGACCAATCAGGATTCTCTTCCAGGATTGGGCCCACATTGAGGGATGAAATAAAAACTGAGCAGCGAGACCTATGTGACATCAACCAGATGCAACATATGAATCTTGTTTAGGTACTTACTGGAAGAAACCAAGTGGAAAAAAAATTAGACAGTGGGATAATACGACTGCTAATTGGATAATTTGTAGTAAATATTTATCGTTAACTTTTAGTTGTGATAAGATATATGTACAAGAAAGGTTCCTAGTCTTTTAGATATTCATAATGAAGTATTTATGGGTAAAATGATATATTAGGGCTTTAATTTGAAATAATTTTGGGGCTGGGGCCATATAGCTGGAACAAGATTGGCCAAGTGTCAGTAACTGTTGAAGCTGGTGGATGGATACGTAGGCGCTCATTAACGTTTTTCTCCAGGTTCTGCAGGACAGTCTAGTACCAGCAATCTGAGCGGGTTTAGGTGCAAATTAAGAATGGATAGCAAATGTGACTTACCATAGAATCTTAGTCCTTTTAGGCCTAGTCATTTATTTTGGGGAGTGTATAAAGTTACAGTAAGCGTTATTCTTTAGGAAGCTTAAGACTACCCAAGGATAAAAGTAAATTATTTGCTAGCTTCAGAGAATCCTCTAAATACTATTAAAGATCATCAAACCAATTCTGTTGTTGGAGTTGAGGCTGTTATTTCATTTTCAGGTCAAGGAGGTAATGTTCTTACAGTAGAGACTCAGTTCATTTTCCCAGATAACGCTTGTTCAACAGTGTTCTTATCAGAACTGGGAATGTAATGTTAATCGTTAATTATTTTGAGACCTTGGCCATCTTGAGACTGTTTAATGTTTAGCTTGCAGTGCTGTTGTAGCTGATTTTGTTGTAGCTGGTTGTTTTTTCAGGAACAGACCAATGCCTTGCAAACAACAGGAGGCCTCTTTGGCCTGAGGTCATCAAAGTATTGCTTAGTACGTGCTGCACTAATTGTCCCAAAGGGACACTTTCCCAAATACTTAACTTACTCTTGATTATGATTAGATCTTGATTGTAGTCATAATAGACATTGTATAGAGGTTAAAACGGACTTGGTCTTGGTGAAAGACGAGGCAGCAGCTAAGAAAGGCTTTGTATATCATAGTTCTTATACACAAAGACCCTTTCATGTGACTTGTACGCTGTTCCCCTGTGCATGTGCTGACTTGTCTTTTGATCTTCTTATCCGCTTAGGCTTGGAGCAAGTATGTGAACAAGCTGGGTGACTTTGCCAAGCCAGAGAACGTGGACTTGGCCGTGCAGTGCCTGAACGAGCTCATAGCCAGCACACTGCACCACATCCCTGACGTCATCACTTACCTTTCACGACTTAGAAACCAGAGCATATTTAACTTCTGTGCTATTCCACAGGTGTGTATCGGGGAGGCCGAGGGGTGGGGTGGTGTGCTGTGCTGGGCATTCTAGGCATGCCTAGAATGCGTGTGCTGTTTTGGTCTGTGTATTCAGGAATGTGGTTCCTCAAAAAAATGACTCGTGTATTTTCTTCTGCCAGGGGCAGGCACGTTCACAACACCTCCCTCCCCTCTGCCCCATGGCCATCACACTCAGGTCAGCCTTGAGGTTAAGCCTGCTTCTTTCCAGAACCTTCTAGAACCCTCTTTTTCTAAACGAGTTAGTTTGATGCTTATCCTCACAATTAAATCTAGGGCTTTGAGTCAGATTTATGAGGAGTGCTGGGTGAAACAGGTGAAGCTGTTACTAAAAAGTCTTATTTAAGCACCTAATTTTGGCTGTCCTTTTCCCAGATCTTGGGATAACAGAACCTGGTCCTGTGGACTTAGGAGCTTATACTTTTTAAATGCCTTTACCAGTTATTTACGTTTTTAACTCAAATAAAATGAAGAAAATTATAAGATTTAATTTGGAAACTTGGTTTCGTCTTGTTCTAATGACCAATCTGACCAGTTGATGGAACTAAATAAACTCTTTATGCCAGACTTATGTTTCCATCTATCCTAGAAATAATTTACCTTTGAGCATGGGGAACTACACGGCCCCCTTTCTTTTGTCCCCTGCCACCCCCGTGCTACTTTTTTTTTTTTTTAATGTATAATGATTATGTTCATTGTAGGAAAAATAGAAAAAACAAAATAGAAAAAACTTTCCAGATATTATTTTGGAATATCTATTTTTCAGATCTAATAACCCATTGCCCCAGCATGGAAAATGTGACATTGGCTTGTGTTTGTTTTTTCCAAGTAAAAAGGAACTATCGTGACTAAACTATAGAATTATTCAAGACTGCAAAGGGCACTTGATTCTGTGTTTTGCTGAGAAAGGGAAACATGGGAAAGGGAGAAGTCTTGACATGCGTTCTTTACGGGTATTTTCTCTCGGTTGGTTGCGTCTTAGCCCTTTGGCACTTTCTCCTGAAGGTTCTCTTCCCTCCTCATGATGATGGCTTACAGTGCAATTTCTCACTTCTTTTCACTTCTTTGAAATGAGATGAATTAGTGTTCTCTCTCTCTCATTATCTGTAGGTCATGGCCATTGCCACTTTGGCTGCCTGTTATAATAATCAGCAGGTATTCAAAGGGGTGGTGAAGATAAGAAAAGGGCAAGCAGTCACCCTGATGATGGATGCCACCAACATGCCAGCTGTAAAAGCTATAATACATCAGTACATGGAAGAGGTGGGCTTTCATTTAATAATATCACTATTTAAACATTTCATATTTGTATATAAGATGATCTTAACTCACAGTGTTACGGCATTGGTGTTGGACGGGTTGGCGTCCTTTATTTGGAAGAATAGGCACAGAGAGCCGAGTGTTGCGAGCTGCCCGGTTCCCTGGTCAGAGGGGATGAAGGAAGCCAGGCCTTAGGATGGAGCTCCCAGGAGAATCATATTGTTTGAGCTGGAAGATGAAGTTAGAGGCCAGCCAGGCTTCTTGTCTCACGGCTGAGGCGTGTGAAGCCAAGGCTGTGGCTGCTGACGCAGCATCTGACTGAGTGGATCCGGGACCCCAGGCCACACTCCCGACACCCGGTCCAGTACTTTGCCCTATGGCAGGGACCTCAATTGAGAAACCATTGTGGGGAATTTAGCAAAGGAAAACCATCAAGCTGCAGCTATTTCTAAATTTTCTAATGCAGATCTCATTTCAGATGCCCAAACCATCCTGTAAAACAGAACGTGCTTGTTCTAGTCAAATCTCCAACTCTGGAGGGTGTAATACATGACTTGGTTCAAAAGAACTTTTTCTTAGAGGCTAGAACTCTGCTCGCCAGGCCCTGGAGCAGAGGGCTTCTCAAATGGAGGCGATTTGGCTTCCCCCTCCCCTGGGGGACACTCGGCAATGTGTGGAGACATTTTTGATTGTCACGCTGGGGTGTGAGTGGCTACTGCCATCTGGTGCGTAGACACCCGAGATCCTTAGGTTGGTTCTCACTGAAGATTGAAATACTGCAGAAGGAGATGAAAGCGTTAAGATCTCCCTCCCCGCAGATCACTGCTGCCCCTAGTTTTCTGATCCTTCCCGTCCCCCGGTTATGCTTTGACAGGGATGAGATTTGTAACAGCAGTTTCATCTAAACAGAATTCTACAAAACAACTCTTTCCTCTGATTTCCACTGCATATTGCACCTTCTCCTGGTATTTCCTCCCTGTCTTGCACCTGCCAAGTTTTGCACCTCAGCATTTCTGCCCAAGGCACCTATAGAAGGTATAAGAGAAAAATCAGATTTTTAAAAAATCCTAAAGTTCTTTTACTGACTAGATGAATATGCTCAGCCATTGACCAAAAAAATGCTACTGACGAGACTTGGGAAATTGGGGTTCACTGTTTAGCCAGCACTTATTTGGGGCATACTCTGTGCCTGGCATAGCAGCCAAATAGGTGGATACTATTAATGTGAAGGAAATTTGAGGCCCTAACCCCATGGCTGGGGCCAGAATTTGGACCCAGGTCTGGCTGACTTCAGAGCCTACACTGTTCACCACGATTCTAAGGGCTTGAATTACCCTTTCTAAACTGAATAGTGCCTTTTTTAGGCACTGTTTCTCCATTTTATGTAAATTAGAAACATTCTATATGGTTTGTAGTTCAGAGAATATTTTAGTTTTGCAGTTTTATTCTGATCACTGATTTTAGAAAATGTTTTAAAAACTGTGGTAGGCAGTTCCATTACTATATTAAACTTCAGATTTTATTAGGTATTTTCCTTAACTACTGGAATTAAATCTAGTTGAGATTCACAGTTTGATTTAGGGCAGGGCTGGGCAGACTACAGTTGTGATTCACAGTTGGATTTAGAGCAGGGCTGGCTGACCCCCTGATTTTGTAAATGCCTTGCCTTTTTATTAGGACATAGCCATGCCCATTTGTTTCTGTATTGTCCGTGGCTTCTCAGGGCTCTACAGCAGCAGAGCTGAGTGGCTGTAACAGAGGGGGCCCACAAAGCTGAAAATACTTTCTTGGACCTTTAAGGAAAAGTTTGCTGACCTCTGATTTAGGGCATGAATTATTTTGTTTAAAATTACTCTAGGGACTTCCCTGGTGGTCCAGTGGTTAAGACTCCACGGTCCCAATGCAGGGGGCCTGGGTTCGATCCCTGGTCAGGGAACTAGATCCCACACGCATGCCGCAACCAAAAGATCCTGCATGCTGCAGCGAAGATCCCACACATGGCAAGGAAGATCCCGTATGCCGCAACTAAGACCCGGCGCAGCCAAATAAATAAATGAATATTTTTTTAAAAAGTCTATAAAACTACTCTAGTGAAACTCAGGGTATTTTGGAGGAAATACTAATAAGTTGATTTGACTCAAAAAACTGAAAATTTCTAAGTCTCAAGTAATAGAATGTGATAATGGTTTTAATATCAGCCTTAAGGACTTTTTTTTTTTTTTTTTTTTGGCTGCATTGGGTCTTCATTGTTGTGCGCGGGCTTTCTCTAGTTATGGAGAGCGGGGGCTACTCTTCATTGTGGTGCGCGGGCTTCTCATTGTGGTGGCTTCTCTTGTTGCGGAGCACGGGCTTCAGTAGTTGTGGCATGCGGGCTCAGTAATTGTGGCTCTCGGGCTCTAGAGCGCAGGCTCAGTACTTGTGGTGCACGGGCTTAGTTGCTCCGTGGCATGTGGGATCTTCCCGAACCAGGGCTCGAACCCGTGTCCCCAGCATTGGCAGGCCGATTCTTAACCACTGCACCACCAAGGGAGCCCAAGGACATTTTGTCACTACAATTTCAAATGAAGACTTTTTGTATGAAGTCCACAAGTTGTCAGGCATTTTGCTGGTGGCCAGACGTTAACTCTACTCCTGTGGATCTCCTCACTGAGCACGTCTGTCCTTTGCAGTAAGACGGGAAGACATTTTCCCCTCAGGTCCCTAGTTGTAGCAGTAACGCACCTGCAGGGGACTTCAGAGTTCTCCTCTTGCAACTCTAAGGTGTGAAGGACGAGGTGGAGCGAAGCCCGGGTCCTCTGAGCAGGGGAGCTGCTCCTCAGGCCCTCATCCTCTGGAGCAGCCTCAGCTGGAAACCAGTCTGGCTATCTGGCAGCTGGTGAGAAGCTCAACCAGCTATTCCGGGGCAGAAACAAATGTTCAGGCAAACAGCCAGAAACTTTTACTTCCTTCTCTGCCAAAGATGATTCCTTGGCAAGGGCCAACTTTTTCAAGCGGGTGGAGCTTCCCGTTTGGCTGTGGTCGGTCTACAGCGGCGCCGTACTCTCAGTCCCTGTGGGTCCTTGTGACTCAGAGTGTGGCCCTCCTCCCGGCTTCTGCGTCCCCTGCCGGCGTGTGAGCGTTTCAGTCCTTGAGTCAGAATGTGCCCATAGCAGGATGCCCAGGTGGCGCCTGTGAACACAGTTTGAAGAGCGCAGCTCTAGCTCTCCACCTCGTTCTCAGCCAACTGTGCATTTAACCCTGTGAGCAAGTATGGAATTGGATGCTGTGAATTTGGGTTTGGATGCTGTGAACTCAGGATTGGATGCTGTGAACTCGGGATTGGATGTCTGAACTTGCTGCACTTCTGTCTGTGTCCTGACCCCCATCTAAGCACTCTTTCCCTCCTGCCCTCTTGCCTGAGCTCCTCCTCCTTTCTCCCCCGCCCCTGCCTCTCGGTGTATATCTGTGTCAGTCCCTGCAGACAGCGGGCACATCCTAACTCCTCCTGGGCTTCAGCTCTCTCTGCCTCCCCGCTCCCTCTCCTTTCCTTCACAGCTAAGCTCTTGAAAGGGCAGGTGTTGTTCTTCCTTTCTTTTTTTTAAAAAAAATATTTACTTATTTATTTAATTGGTTGCGTCGGGTCTTAGTTGCGGCAGGTGGGCTCTTTAGTTGCGGCTCAAGGGCCCCTTAGTTGTGGCATGCGAACTCTTAGTTGTGGCATGCATGTGGGATCTAGTTCCCTGACCAGGTATTGAACCCGAGCCCCCTGCATTGGGAGCGCAGAGTATTAACCACTGCGCCACCAGGGAAGTCCCAGGGCAGGTGTTCTTAATGTTATTGATTGCCTTTTTTTCTCAGCCTACTTCTTTGTAACTTTTGTTTCCTACCTTTGTCATTAGAACTTTTCTTACCGAAGTGATTTGATGACCCCCCCCACCCCCAACCAGCGCACAAATCTCATGAGCACTTTCTTTACTCTTCGCTGATCCCACTGTATCATTTGACACTGTGGGTCTCTCTCCTTGAAGCCCTTTCCTTTTTTGGCTTCTGTGACACTTGACCCCAGTTCAGCCTCTTACCCCTCTGCCTGCTCCTTTGTCCTCTGGCTCCTGGTGCTGGTGTTTCCTGGGCGGCGCCCTCGTCTGCTGCCGCCGCCTCCTTCTCCCCCCACCACGGCTCCTGACGCCTGACCTGATGGCTCCAGCTCTGGCCTTGGTCGTTAGCTGCTTTTTGTTGTCTGATCTGTTGCATGTCGTCCTCTGTTCTCCCTGACCCACCTCAGGAATCTCCACCGCCTGGCTGTTCTGGTTATGCTTTCACGCTTGTCACAATTGTGTGCGCGTTACCCTCTGACCGAGCACTTCTAGAACTTTACCTACAAAAAATAACCAGAAAATGTGCAGCAGTGCTTATTGGAGCATTTTGTCCTCATGCCTTGTTGGGAATGAATTGATTAAATTGTAGTACATTCATACCATGCAGCTTGTGTTTACAAAAAGAATGACATTATTTTGTGGGTTCTAGCATTTAAAAATGACCATAAAAAATCGTGTGAGTGAAGGAAGTCAAATTATAGAACAGTATGTTTGTAACCTAATTTTTAAATAAAATTGTGTGTATGTATAATTTGATATGGATAATATAGAATCATATATATTTGTACATCCTATATAATCATATATAGTACGTATAATATATACTACATCTCTATGACGTTTTGTGTTTGTATAGAGGCTTATATGGGTGTAGCAAGAGGTATAAAAGGAACTACACCAGTATATCATATTATTACATTAATGTATGTATTAATATGTGACGGTTTGTATGTTTATATGTATAGGCTTCTAAGGACGAAGCGAGGCGGAATAATGTAAGGGAATTTTGATTTCTTTATTTTTGTTTTGCCTATTTTTATAAGCATAATTCCATCATCTAAAATTTTTGAGAAGAAATTATAGTTTCATCCCCGTGTGGTCTTCTCTCTGTAGCTATGCTTCGTAGCATCGCGTTAGATGTCATTGGCGTATTCCTGTCAGCGTGGTC
Organism: Physeter macrocephalus; assembly: GCF_002837175.3. Lineage (NCBI taxonomy): Eukaryota > Metazoa > Chordata > Mammalia > Artiodactyla > Physeteridae > Physeter > Physeter macrocephalus. The sequence continues at coordinate 17,058 of NW_021145533.1, forward strand.
TTTTATTTCTCGCTATATTAAATTGTAGCTGTGCTTTTTGGGGTGAGGGGGGCAAGAATATAAGAGAACGTTTGTGGGAAAAACATACCCATTGCGTAATGGAAAAATTGAAGATAATAATTTTATAGATGCCTGCTCCGTCCTCTTCATCCGCTTTGCCTCCGTCTGGGCTCAGGTCCCCGTCGCTTCCCACCTCAGTGACCTCTGGGTCGGATGGTTTGAGGCAGGAAACGTTGATCGAGGGCCTGCTGTGTGCCGGGCACGGGGCTGGGCTGGAGATGGACAGGCAAGGAAGCCGCGGTGCCTTCAGGCCTTCGGTCCATTTAGGGAGACGCGCAGATGGTGGCCCGGCGTGGGCGACGGGGAGAGTATATACCCGAGGGGGCCCTCGGCCCGACCTGGGCATTCGTGGCGGGTGCCATAGAAGACAGCTACGCAGGCCGAGACTTGGGTGGAGGCGGGACTCAGCCCGGCGACGGCACGGGGGAGGGGCGTCCCCGGCGCAGGGGGAACGGCGTGGCGGCGGGGAGGGACCAGAGCAGCAGCACCGCACGCGGAAGACGGTCACAGGCAGCTTTACTGGCCCGCGCGGGGCCAGGGGCCCGCTCGGGAGCTCAGGCCTCGCCCGGCCGTGGACACGAAGCCCCCGAGGCTGTCACGCAGAAGGGGTTGTAGGTCTCTTTGGTGACGGCGTGGTGGGGCAGATGAGTGGATTTTAGGGTTCGAGCACAGAGGCAGGAGCTCGATTTGGAGGCTGCTAAAGCTCCGATGGGGGGGGCCTAACCTAAGCAGGAGCAGCATTTGCAGGCGTGGGGAGGAGGCCTGGGTTCAGCAGGGATTCTGGAGCTTTGGGAGGGGAGGGTGTGCAGGGACGGGGAGGCCTCCAGGGTGACTCTCGGGGGCCCTGCTTCGTTCTCGCCAGCCGCGCACACCCGAGTCCATCGCCTTCTCCTGAGTGCCCGTGCCCGGTCTGTGCAATGTGTTTCCCTCCTCCGCGTGGCTCTGCTGTAGCCTCAGCGAGCAACGTGGACGTCACTGGCTCTGCGAGGTTCCGAGGGTGGGGCTCTCGGGGGCCACCCTGCTGCTCCGGGATGGCCCGCGGGATCACACAGACCCCGCTGACGTCCTGCCTTGTTAGTGGAGTGACTTTGGGTTATTACTTCTGTGTTCTCTGAGCCTCAGTTTTTCTCATTGGTAAAATGGGCATAAAATGCCTAGCTGTTTCAGGTTGTAGTAAGAAGTGAACACAGATGTTTATAAAGTTCCTGGGACTTACTCTTCTCTTCTCTTTCTTCCACAGATTTATCACAGAATCCCCAACTCCGACCCATGTTCTACTAAAACGAGGCAGATCATCTCCACGATCAGGAGGCAGAGTCTTCCCAACTGTCAGCTCCTCTCCCGGAGCCACTGCTCACCCATTTACCTGTCGTTGTTCATGCTCCTGGCGGCCCTGAGCTGGCAGTATCTGAGCACCCTGTCCCAGGTCACAGAGGACTACGTTCAGACCGGAGAACACTGACTGGGCTCGGTCGGGAGACCGAACACCCTGGGAAAACGGACTGACCTTCTCTTCAGGGATGGATGTGGGCTTTCCCCCCTTTTTCCCTCCTGCTTTAATCCCTCAAAGAACTCTGTGGGCCTGGACCTTTAGAAACTGTGACATGTGGTGAAGATAGGATTAAAGGGAAAGGACGCTTCAGCCTCGGCCGCCCGTGTTCACCTGTGCCCACCTGGGCGGGGTGACTGAGGGCTGAGCGTCCTCTGCTGTGGGTCACAGTCAGGGCTGCATCCGGGCCTGCAGAGAGAGATCATACTTAGTGTGCATACGGGCTAGAATTATAATTAAATGTATTTAATTTGAAGCAACCTTTGAATACCTGTCCTAGTAGAAAGTGAAGTGCATTTTCTTTCTGTTCTGTTCCTGTCTTTCTCAACCTTTTGTTTTCTTCAGTGGACTTGAACGTAGTCGATGCGAATGTTCAGAGTTCTAGGAATATTCCCGTGTTTCCTAAGGATGCAGACTGTCTTCGGCACGTGAACGCTAGGAAGTAACTTCTGGGTGGGGTTAGCATTATTTCCTCATTTAAAGGGGCTTTAGGTTTCAGGATTGCCTGTGGTCCCGTCGTAGCAGGTTGGTTTCCAGTTAAGGCTGACGTTTTTGAGATTTTTATAATAAAGAACTGAATTACCCGGCATTTGTCAAGGGCAGTTCACTGGAAGCCTGGATGCGCGTGGCAGGTACGGAACTCCAGGCTGGAGTTACTGGTTGAGGGACGGTGGCCACTGCTGCCACCGGGAAGCAGGGACCCGGCCTCCCCACCCTGCGCTCTGCCTGCTGGGAAGGGAGCGAGGGCGTCACCTTCGCCAGCCTGCTCTACTTTTAGCTAATTCTCTTAGCTGCGTTTAGAAGTTTTATTGCATTCGGAGGGTATTTTCAGCTTTGGGGTTTTTTTCTGTTTGTTTCTCAAGAAAGGCAGAAGAGGTTTTCAGGTGATTGGCTTGAAAGCCAAGTGGCACTTAGGCCAGTCCCCCCAGCACGGTGGTCCACCTCCCTCCTCCCCCAGCGTCGCCGAGGTGTGCGCTGTGCCCACCCGGTGACTCCCTGAGAGTCTCAGCTCAGAGGGGGTGTTTGAAAAAGCCCCTCGGGCCGAGCATCGCTGTCGCAGGGCGTACACTGCTATCCCGAAGCTGTGCTCTTGGCGTGTAGTGTATAGTCAGTCCTCTTTTGCTGCAGCTCTCTGCGTTGTGACTTAGGCACTGAAGGAGCTATGTTCCAGCAATAACGTTGGGTTTGCACTGTGACACACGTACCCACACTGATTCTCCTCGTGTGGGCCGCTGCTGCCGTCTGACCATGGACTCCGTTGGTTCATTTGAGACTCAGTCCTGGATGAACCAGTCACCACAATGAAGCCAAAGTCACTTACCACTTAGAGCACAGCTCTAAGCCAGACTCAGCAGTGAGTAATTTAAGCATCAAAACTTGGTTTGCAATTCCAAGGTAGGTGTTAAGATTTGTGTGTTGAAAATCTATTAGTTCTGCTGCAGTTCATGTAGGACATGGGACAACCCAGCGGAAAGAGCCTTGGTCTGAGGTGGATGCGTTGGAAGCTTCTCTCCTCGCTCAGCTGTGGGCTGTGGGGCTATCTGAGCTTCTCTGGTGGTTTGTATGATCTTTTAGGTCCCTCCCAGCTGTAAAGCTATAAAGGTCTTAGCTCGCATGCCCACTCCTTTGGAAGAACATTTCCCTTCTAAATGTTTTGTCTACTGCAGTTGCCAGAATAATACAGGATACCCAGTTAAACCTGAATTTCAGATAAACTGGTTTTTTAATGTAATTATGTCCCAAATATTGCACAGGACATATTTATACTAAAAAATGACTTATGAAATTCAAATCTGATTTGGCATCCTATATTTTTATTTGCTGAATCTGGCAACCCCACCGTCTACTCCACACTTTTAAGGTAAGTAATTAAATATACAGCATCCCTGGCATAGTCTACGTGACTCCTACTTACAGTGGGAGATTTTAAGTTTTCCTCAGAGGAATATCTGACCCATCTGAATCCAGGGCTTTAAATCAAGAAACTGAACAGAGCCTAACCCCATTTGGGGAACTTTCTGGAGCCCTAGCTAAGAGCTGTGCACACCCCCACACCCTGCCCTGGGAAACAACTACCTGGAAGCCCCACTCTTCTATCTACTGAGCCCCTTCTCTGCGGCTGGGGTGTAGAGGGAGGAGGAGGGGTGGCTAGACATTTGTTAATTAACAGGCATTCTAGGTTATTCTTTTTTTTTAAATTTATTTATTTTTGGCTGCATTGGGTCTTCGTTGCTGCGTGTGGGCTTCTCATTGTGGTGGCTTCTCGTTGTGGGGCACACGCTCTAGATAGAGCGCAGGCTCAGTAGCTGTGGCGCACGGGCCCTGCTGCTCCGCGGCATGTGGGATCTTCCCGGACCAGGGCTCGAACCCGTGTCCCCTGCACTGGCAGGCGCATTCTTAACCACCAGGGAAGCCCTAGGTTATTCTTAGTTTTGGAAACAGAGCTCAAAGGCTGGTTCTTAAACTTCAGTGAACTGCTTGAAGGTTCCAGATTGCTAGGACCATGCTTTCTCAGTGGATCTGGAGAGGTGCCCCTACACCTGCGTTTTTAACAAGTTCCCCGGTGACACAAATGCTGCTGGTCAGGAGACCAGCTTGGGAACCACTGCTCTAAGGCGTTCCTCAAACCATAGTGAACATGAGTCACCTGGAGTCCTGCTTAACTACAGATGCAGACTCAGGTCTGGCCCCAAATTGTGCATTTCTTGCAAGAACCTCGGAGACGGCAATGCTGCTGGTCCATGGACCACTCCTGAGGCTCCAAAGTTCAGTTTCTGATGCCTATTAAAGGAACGGGAAAGGTTGGACTACCTGTGCTCACCCTTCTAAATCTGAACAAAAATACACCCTTCTCCACGTAAAGAACGAAAAGGCACTGTCACGTCCAACTGTCTTGTTTGGAGGCCCAAGAACAACTTACCGCCTGCTGAGCTGAGCAATGAGGTGACAGTAGTAGGGCAGTGTGTGTACTGAAGTAGTGACCTCAATCCCAATCGTAAACATTGCTTTCTGTTTTCTAACAGACTCCTTAGGCCAAGCACGGAGATGCCCCGAGGTCCAGTTCGGTTCACTTAGTGCATCTCTGCTGGCGTCCGGGTGAGGATGGAGGTGCAGGTGGGTAGGGGGTGCGAATGGGAGAAAGTAGTCAACAGAATTATTCAACTCAGTTTGGGAGTGGGTAGAAAATGTTAGAAATTCACTGAGCTTATGAATGTATCCTAGTTGAAATTGTACAGAGCGCGCAATGATGAATTTGTAGCTTTAAGCCTCGTTAAACATTCTGTAAGTGCTGTGAGTTTCACCAGTTTTCCCGACAGTGATGTTCGCCACGTGTTTCAGAGCGTATTTGAGGTAGCTCTGATCCTCATTTCTGGGGCACATCGGAGGCTAAACCTCCTGTGCTTCTGGGAAGAGCTGGTCCCACTCCCAGTTGTGGAAGGGAAATGACTTGGGGTACTGACAGGCCGGGGTGCGGGCAGAGGGGGAGATGCTAAGTCTCCTGTTCCCTCGAGAACTAACTGGGGTCCTCCCGTTGTGTACGGGTAATTAGGATGATGCGAAGCAGCTATTCTTAACGAGCGCCCCAGGAGACAGGAGCTCGTAGCACTGCACACGGGCTCTGCCCCGACCCCGGAAGCTGGCCTTCCAGTGGGACTGGTTACACCACCAGTACACCACACCTGCGGGAACCCTCAGGTCGCTGCTGGTGTGTGGTTGGTAAAATAAGAGATGAGTTTTCTTACCTCTTTAATCAAGCAGGCACAGAGCTCTCGAGGTTTGGGGCAGTGTGGGGTGGTAGATTTATAGAAAAGCGTTGATGAGAATGACAGGAGAGAGGAGGTGCTGTGGCTTGAAAGTATGGCTGCAGCAGCGAAGTTAAAAAATTAGGTATTTATTTTGTTCCACTCAACCCAGGCAAGATATCCCTGGTCAGAGGTTCAAGGGCACCCAGATCCATGGGAACACGATTCCTTCTGGGGGAGGAGGAGACAGCAGCTAAAAGTCTACAGACAGTGACAAACGATCTTCGAGATGCCACCAGAACGCAGACTTCACATTGAAGGAGAGGCATTTTATTGGCAGTCGTTCCTTTCTTTGTTATATTAACAGGGTGAAGCAGTGATTTTAAAACAGTAAAAGCCGGCTTCTCCCCAGACTACTTTCACTGTGGTATCAGAGGGCAGCAGGTCAGAGAAATCTCAACCACCGAGTTTGAAGGAGACAATCTGTACAACTAGTACAGCTCTTCCAACTAGCAGACTCTCATTCACATGATCAGCCGAGGAGCACAAAACAGAAAACCTAAGAATCATGCCGAGGACAGGACCAGAGAGGGTCAGCAGCGCTGCAAACCTTGACAGACACAGGGGCCCTAGGAGAACGTGGCTTTCTCCAAAGGGCTGCCCCGCTATCTATCTCTTCTCAACCTATTCCGGATCTAGAAAGCCGCCTGCTTGGGTGGGAATCCATCTAGCTAGGAGAGCTCTGCTTTCCACCCCTTTGGGAAACTGCAAACCCTTCAGGTCTGTCTTGCTCCCTGGGGACGCAGAGGCGGGGGCAGCAGGCGCTACACAGCTGGTCTACAGGAGAGGCTCGCTCTGCTTCGGCGGAGGCTTACGTGCCTAAGTGCTTGCGTCGTGACAGCAGTCTGTCCACTGGGCCGGCCTTGGCTGCGTCTCCTTGGAAGACGGTGGGGATGGCAGACGTGAGGCTTGGCCTGACCCAGTCCTTCAGGCCCTGGCTAAAAACCCTTGTATCTCATCCTAACTCAAAGAATAAAAGACATTCCTACCCACCCCCCCCATCTCACCCCCAGTCCGAATGGCGAATGGCGGTATTTAGGGAAAAACTGCCCCAGGGCCGGCGGACAGGCCCACCAGAGGTTACATCATCTAGTACTGGCGAGTGCATGGGATTCCAGCCACAATTTCCGATTCGATTCCACAGTGATCCTCTCCTCTGAGGATTTTAAAGAAGCCTAGAGAGCAGAAGATGCCTTTAGAGTGTGCTTGGCTTTTGACCTTTGCCGACATATCCAGACCCACCCCTGGAAGACGGGGAAGTGGAAGTCACAAACCAGCCCCGAAGCTGTCACCAGCCGGCCCACAAGGTGCTCTGCCACCTTCCGTTCACCCCGCGGCCCAGCTCCGCATCCGGCCCCTGCAGCTGGTGCCGTGGGGACCCGGGCCGAGCACGCACCCTCTCAGGATCAGAGGCTGCCCTCGTGGAAGCCCCGGCTCCCCGCACCTGCGCAGCCGGTGGAGCAGGACCGGTGGAGCAGGACGGCAGGACGCCCGCTGTGCCCCGGCTCAGGGGGCCCTACTCTTAGCAGGAAGGGGCTGCGCTCACCATTGTCACCCCAGTCGGTGTTCCAGGAGTTGCCGACCAGCCAGTAGGGGGTGCCGTTCTCTACTCCCCAGCCCAGGATGCGGATGGCGTGGCCTCCCATCATCTCTCCCGTGACGTGCTGGTACACCCCTGGGAAAGGAGAAAGCGGTCAGACCGAGATCGGGCCGCCCCCTCTGCCACAGCACCCCTCCAGCTCGCTGGTCACCCCGAGCAGGACGGATGGGGCTGGAGGCAAGGACGGGCCCTGGTGTTCCACGAGAAGGCTCCAGGGGTTCCCACAGCATTTGGGAATTACTTATTTTTGAAAGCCTAACACACTCGAATTTAGGGGGTAAATATTAAGATGGGAGGCCAATCAAATGTGTTTGTTGGTTGCCTTTAAAACTAAAGTTGTAAATTCTAATAAAAATACCAACGGTTAACTGTGTGTTACATACAGGGACTCCACGTAACGATGTGTCGAAAGGGTCCCGTGGCTTAGTTTTAGACTGCTGCTCTGGGGCACACCCTGCAGAGGTGCTGTGAGAGGGGGGCTGGGCTGGCAGCTGCCGGTGCTGACGACCCAGGAAGATGCTGGCTAAGGTGCTCTGAGGACCCCCAGGCTACCGCCTCACTGGTGAATCACTTCGTCAGACTGGAAATGCGTCCTCTCATATAATACTGGTGGAGACTGTTAAGAAGTGCCAACTTTCTCATTTTTTTCTTGCCAGGCACCTTGGTTTTTTTTCTGTAAGACTGGAGAGCTCTGGAGTTTTCGATCTAGCAGCATATAAAATGAGACAGAAGCTCTCAGCACAGACTGTTCGTCTGGAATGGGGGATGTCTAAGAGCTCTCAGGCGGGGACCACCCTGTCCCCGGCCGTCTGAGTCCCCACAGCAAGGTGCGCCCTCTTTCCTCATCCACTGGGTGCTGGGCATGATGCTTAGGCTCTGCCAAGACAAAGATGAAGGTCACTCAACGGTAGGAAACCTACCGTTACAACGTGAATGCGATGAGGACGCAATGGAGGCGGATGGTGGCGGGGGTGGAAAGGCTCCCCAAGGAGATATTTGAGCTGGCCTTTCTGGGAGGAGTAGGAATTGGCCATACAGGAAACCTCTGGAGATGCCAGGGGGAGCCAGAGGACAGGGCAGGCAGGAAGCTGCCGAGAGCTCTACCACCCAGCCAAGCGGCGGCCAGGGGCGTGTGGCACCGCCTCCCGCCCTGGAGGTCCCGCCTCCCGCCCAGGAGTTCCCGCCAGCTGGGAACCCAGACCTCCCTCCCCCGCCAGCTGCCACCAGGGGTCGAGACACACCAGACTTGTACAGCAGGAAGTCCGAATACACGGAGAAGGCCCCCTCGACTGGGCCGTTTTTGTAGATCTCCGCCATGATCTCCTTGCTACCGGAGACGCTGTAGGAACTGCATCCTGCAAAGGAACCGGCCAAGTGGGGCGGGGCGCCTCCCACAGAGGGTCTGAAATGAGGGCTTTGGTCTCTTCCTTCCAAGGCTGAAGGTCTAAGACACCATTCCCGCAGACTTCAGGGTGGAAACGGGCAGAGAACGCAGTGTGCTGCTCCCTCCCGTAAGACGGGCCCCATTCTGTGTTCCTGACCTAAGACCCCAAAGCCTCGGTCCTCCCTCCCTGGCTGCCCCCGGCCGGTGCGCTGGGGTCGCCCGCCCCGCTTACCAAAGTGCTTGTCTTCTTTGTAAGACGGGGTGTAGCCGGGCTCACAGATCTTGCTGCACTTGGGGGTGTCGCCCTCCCCCGTGCACGGGGGCCGGGAGCCGTTCACGTGGTGCTCGCAGGGCGGGATGGAGTAGGGCCTGCAACCTGGAGGGCCAAGGACAAAGGTGGGTGTCAGGAGGAAGCCCCTCAGAAGCCCCGCGAGGCCAGAGAGAAGAATCGGGGTGACGGCTCGCGGGAACAGAAGCTGCCCTCAAGTCCGCGGCACTGACGCTGTCCTCCCGCTGTTGCTAATGGCCATGCACAAGGCTGCCTTGTCTTTCTACCTGGATTTTCAGCCCGGCATTCCTGCCCTCAGCCCTTAACCTCTACTTTATAGGGGAAATGAGACCGCTAGTATTCCTGCATATAAAGCCCATCCGGCCAGATGGGGGCTGAGGGCAGACACTCACCCACATGTGAGTTATAGAGGCCCCCGGACACCAGGCCTTGTTTCGTCCAGAAGTTCCAGGCTCCAGAGGGGAAGCCGCCATTACAGCTGAGAAAAGAACCACTGGTTAAACTCATGGTGAGATGGTTCTCGCTGCTCCCAGACCACAGCCCGGTGCACGGCCACCGCCTTCAGCCGCTGGCCCAGCGGTTCTCCCAGATCCCCAAACGCCCCATTCATCCTCCCGATACTTCTTGCAGGGAGTCGCGCAGGCCTGCCCACCAAGATCCCCCAGAAGACAGAGGTACTTTCATAATCCCGTCCATACCAGGCTCTGTCTTCTGTCTAGATAGCGGTTCTCGAAGGGCGGTACGTTAGAATCCCCTGGGGCTCTTACAAAACACCAAATGCCAGGGATTCCCATTTCCCTGCTGTGGGGTGAGAGCTGGGCACTTTTTTTTTTTTTTTTTTTAACTCCCAGGTTATCACTAATCCGCAGCCGCATCTGAGAGCCACTGCTGCAGAAGCAAGCGCAGAGTTGGCAGAAGACAGGGATCTGGTTGCTAACGGGCTTATCTGGGAGCCCACCACCCTTAATTACAGAGAAGGAGACAGGCCCCAGACCACTACACACTTCCTCACACAGGAAAGGGGAACCAGCACGACAAAAGCCAGAAGTTAAGCCGCCCGTGCCGAGAACACGTGTCTGGCCTGGACCCACGGCCCACACCCAGCTCTGCGTGGCCGGCCTGGCTTCCGACGCCCCAGGTCCCCGTCGTGTCTCAGCAGAGGCGTCGTCCTGCCCGAGGGAGCGGCGCTCCCGCCCGCAGGGAGCCCCCCCGCCAGCGCCCACCCGCGGGTCTGCTGGGCGGCTCCGAGGGGCTCCGACTCACCCCTCCCCACACTCCTCTCCACAGCAGGTCAGCATGTCCTCGGCGGACACCTCCACGTTGACACGCCCATTGCTGCGGATGCAGAGCCGGTCAGAGATGGCTTCCACAGCCCCGAACGCCTGCAAGAACCGGCGCACTGAGCCCCATCCTGCACTGCGGGCCCTCCAGCCTCCACCCGGGGGGCGACGCAGGGCACCCCGCGCCTTCCTGGCGGCTGGTCCCTCTCCGCGGCAGCGGAGGGGCCTGGTGCTCAAGCTGGGCATTAGAGCAAGAGACCAGTCCACGCCAAACCTCTCCCTGGGCATTCAGTTCGCTGCTGAAACATGCGGTCTTTGGTTTCTGACATAAAAATATAGCTTGTACGAAGGACGGATACTGTATGATTCTACTTACATATGAGGTACCCAGACTAGTTAAAATGGTGAGAGACCAAAAAAAAAAAAAAAAAAAAAAGTCAGGGCTGGAGCACACAGCTGTTAGCGTAACCGACTCCACCTTGGGCCCTTACGGTTCCTCCCGTCCTTCCGGCCCTACCCAGGACCGCACGGTGCAGTCAATCACTTCTGTGTCATCAAAGGCTTTAGTAGTTACTAGATTTTAAGAATCACTAGGACCTGGTAGCCTCTATGTTCTGTTAGTCCCCAAACAATGATGAAAACCTTCGCTGACATATTCCTGGTACCCATGAAACAGACCAGGTAGCCGTTCATGAATCTTAAGAATGTACTTTCCCTTTCCCAAGCACCTACCTACCCCCCATACCCTGGGTGAGCTATGAAACCGTCCCAGGGGCTCCTCAGCAGCGCAGAAAGCGAGTGTGCGCGCTTCCGGACCGCGGTCCACGCTCACGCCCCTCGTCCCGAGCCCACCCTGCGAGTGACCCTGGGATACACTGGGACTCACTGATTTAGAAAAGAAAAACCACAAGAGGCAGAAAGCAGAGAGTGGATGTTGAGGGCTGGGGAGAGGGGAATGGGAGTTAGTGTTTCGTGGGGACAGAGTCTCAGTTTTGCAGGATGAAGGGCTCTGTGGACGGAGGTGGTGATTCCTGCACAGCAACCTGAGTGGACCCAACGCCACTGGGTGGTACACTTAATGATTAAGATGGTTAAATTTATGTCCTGTGTATTTTACCCAAACACACACAATTAAGGCAGCTCACTGATACAGATGGGATGCTTCTTCAAAGTTAATGGTATTTGCTGATGGCATGGGACAGTGTGTCAAACAGAAATAAAAACTGCTTCACAACCCATACGTGGGACACGCCCTGTACAGGGCATTCTGCACGTACTGATTCTTCTGCCTGGTCCTGCAATGACTCACGACCTTAGGGATCCTTCTTGTTTTTATACTGGTGGAGACTGAGACTCGGGGACCTTCTGTGACTTGCCTATAGTCACAGCCGGTCTAACCTCAACTCCCCTGGTCTCTCCCACCCCAACCTGTCCCCTGGCCCCAGCCCTCCCGGCCAGCAGGGGCCTCACCCAGCAGGAGCCGCAGGAACCCTGGTCTCTGATCTCTCTGATGGTCGGGCAGTTTGGCCACTGTTCCCGGGCATCGAAGCTTTCAGGCAGAATCATGCCCTCAGCAAATGCAGCTCTGGAAAAAGGAAGGTCTCCGTCAAAAGCTGTCACCTTAGAACCCACTCTCCTATCCCCGCAAAGGCCAGCTGACTGCCGTCACCTAGAAGGGGAGGGGCACAAGGACATGCAAAGGAGGGCGTATGCAAGGGTGTCCCCTTGGAATTTTATTTATTCATTTAAACACATTTTTTTTTTTTTGGCTGTGCCATGCGGCTTGCAGGATCTTAGTTCCCCGACCAGGGATCAAACCCGGGCCCTCAGCAGTGAGAGTGTGGAGTCCTAACCACTGGACCGCCAGGAAATTCCCGCCTTGGAATTCTATAAAACAAAACAGGTTCTACTCCTCCACATAACTTACCATTCTGTACGTTTCTTTCTACACCCATTTTATGGATATTTTTGAAGAGTTTTCGCCACAGGGTCCAGATAATTGTATCTCTTGCTCCCCCAACCCGACCCCGAATCAGACATCTGCCCAGGTTCATCATTTTTTAAATACCTTCACAACTGTGTAATGGTCCCCATAACGTTAACTATCCTCACTGTTAGATTTTTCTAACACTTCCTTCAAGAGTAATATCTACATGAAAATAGAAACTGCAGACTTTTCCAGAAAAAAGAAACATTAATGGCAGATCATATAGCTTTTCTTAGATTTTCCTTAAATTATTCAAGATTGGGTCCATTCGGATCTTGGAGACCCAGGCCTGGGGCCTTTCCCACTGCGGCTGGGACGCCTGGAGAAGCACCGTAGGAAACTCCGCCATCGGTGGCTGGGCCCTGTACCTCAGGCAGAGTCCCTGCAGCTCTGGGGGCAGTGAGGCCTGTGGACGCCAGGGAAGCCTTCTTGCCTCCCCCTTCCCTCTGTGCCAAGCATCCCCGCTCCCATGGCAGCTGCTGGTGTAGCTGTGCGTCCTCCCCAGTAGGGGCACTCACCTCTGGGGCAGCTTGGGCCCGCCCAGGAAGGTGCCACACAGCTTCTTCACGTAGCTCAGGTCCACGTTGTAGAAGTTGTGTCCAGCCTGGAAGACAGCCGCACCCATAGCAGTCACCCACCAACACGGGGCGGCGGGGGGGTGGGGATGTTTCCAGAGACGGGGTGGAGCATGCACACCACCCACACAAGCCCTGACAAGGCCGGGGGTCCCCTCCACCTCCGCAGAGCAAGGGGGTTGGGGCACTGCTACAGAACAAATGTCTGTGTCCCCCCCAAAATTCATGTTGCAACCTAACCCCAATGTGATGGTGTTAAGAAGTGGGGCCTTTGGAGGTGCTTAGGTCATGAGGGTGGAGCCCCCATGAATGGGATCAGTGCCCTTTTCTAAGGAGACTCCAGAGAGCTAGCTTACCCCTCAGGCTGAGGGCACAACAAGAAGTCAGCCACCTGCAACCCGGAAGAGGGCCCCCACCAGAACCCGACCATGCCAACACCCTGATCTTGGACCTCCAGCCTCCAGAACCGTAAGCAACACATTCCCGTTTACAAGCACTGATTTATGCGCTTCTGTTACAGCAGTCTGAATGGATTAAGACAGGTATCTGCAGAGCAGGCGGGGAGCAGCCCAGAGTGACCGCACGGGCGGGCAGTGGGCAGCTCTCAGACCAGTGGGGATCTCCCCTAAGCTGTACCATTTGCTGACGTCACGAGAGACCCTCCACTGCCCTGAACATGGCTTATTCCTCATCCCTCTGTTCCTGTAGCCTCGGGCCTCAGGGCTGGGCAGAATCACGGAGTCGGCGGTACCGATGGCTGTGACACCTACCACGGTGGGGTTACAGTGTCGACCCGGTGGTGAACTCTTCCGGAGCTGGTTTACCCCCACGCACCTTCACACACTCTCACAAACAGAAAACACACACCAGGGAAGGGGACAGGGCAGTGCGCGTGGGCCTCAGTGGCCACGTCTATGAATCACATCAACTGTCTAGGACACACTGTCCCCTGGCCACGGCTGCAGCCCCTCCCTCGGGAGTCAGAGTACACAGAAGGGGTCCCCAGCCCACCTTCCACGTAGTGTTTTGCTTGTTAACAAAGTTGACCAGCTCATCCGACAGAGGCGGGAAACGCACATTGCTCCGGGCACTGGTCAGCACCACCAGGCAGCTGAGTGTGGCCAAGAGCCGCCACATTTCGGAACCTGGATCCTAGATTAACCTGGAAAGGAAAGGACACGAGACATCAGGATGCTTCTTCCCTCAGTTCAGGTGCGTGACACACACAAGGTGTCACCTCAGGTGGCACTGTTCTGGGGCCACAAACAAGCCAGTGGTCAAAGGGATCCCGTTCCGTCCTGGCTCTACCATCTGCCCCCTGTGCGCCTCAGTTTCCTCTTCCGGAGCTGAGGTGTCAGCAGACAGCCTTCAAGCCTCGGTGCCCATGTGCTCTCAGGCCTCGTCTCAAAGTCCCAGCCCATGCCCATAGCATGCAGGACTGTGAAATGGACTCATGTTTGTGTCCCACGACCCCAAATTCAAATTGAAATCCTACCCCCCAAGGTGATGGTGTTAGGACGTGGGGCCTTTGGGGAATGATGAGGTCATGAGGGTGGAGCCCTCATGAATGGGATTAGTACCCTTATTATGATAGAGACCCTACAGAGCTCCCTGGCCCCTTCCTCCATGTGAGGACACAGGGGAAGTCTGACCAGGTAGGGGGTCCTCACTGGCCGATGCTGGCCCCTGATCTGGGGCTCCTAGTCTCCAGAACTGTGAGCAGTAAGTTTGTTTGGAAGCCACCGTCTGTAGCATTCTGTTGTAACAGCCTGAATGGCCAAGACAGATTGTGTGCTCCTCCTCCAGGTGGCTGGGAGCATGCACGAGAGAGAAAGCCAAGAAGGGGCTGTGCTGTGTGCGTGAGGCCCCCTCGGATGCCGGCAGGACACCATGTCACCCGGTCTCTAGAGCTGCTGCAGGGCCAGGGCAGGGCTCACAGTCTGAAATGATGCTGGTCACTGCATGGTTTGTGGATCAACTATCTCGTGAGCTGTGAGGTCGGGGCCGAGGCCGCTCTACCATCTGTCAGAACCCACCCCAGGGCCCAGGCGACAAGCAGTTCCAACAAGTCCATCCCAAACAAATGGACAAACCCAGATCTTCAGGCAAAGTTGAATCCAGTGCCCTCCCCACTATGGGCAACCTGCCTCTCCATGGGTTCCTGGAACAAAGTTTGTGACTTCTCCCAAGTTTGTGCTCCCAAGGAATAAACAGCCTTTCCCTGTGAGCATGTCTCAAGTGGAAGACCAGCGAGATAAGAAAAACGCAAGAGAAGACAAATCTCATGAGCCACATTCTGGACACCAAACAAGCAAACACAAGCCAACCTCCAGCCCCGCATGTGCTGTCTCGAGAGCTGGGAAGCAGAGCTGGTTTGGCTGGTGGCACGGGTCTCCTGGGACCGTCCGTGGCTTTTCCAGTCAGCCAAGGGCTCCGCTTCCAGTTTCAGAGACGGGGCTCCCGAGAAGGGAAGCCATCCCATCACCACCAAGGCCTCAGCTCTTGGACTGGCCCGCAGGTCAGGAGACTGCCGACTTCCAGCTCAGCCTCTGAGGCACCCTCTTAGCCAAGAAGCTCTGATGAGAGCAAGAAATGTGACCCGGGCGCCACAGCACCGCAGGGCCTCGCGAGATGCCCGCTCAGTGAGCGAGTGTGTGTGTGTGTGTGTGTGTGTGTGTGCGCGCGCGGGCGCGTGCTGGGACCTCCTGTCCCTGACCTCCGGGGCTGGCACAGCAGGGTCACTGGGTCACCTCCTCAGGTCACAGGTTTTTGTGAGGGGTACATGAAGATGACGTAGGTGACAGCACTGAACATGCTGCCTTCCGCACAGTGAATTATATTCAAGGGAAAACCTAACTTACTTGTTGCTTAAGCAACAATTCACTTGCAAGAATCCATGTGTGAAGATAGCCAGACGGTTCTGGAAAAGAACAGTGATGGAGGCCTGAAGGTCTGGGGTGGGAAACGTATTTTAAACCCTGGGTGATGCCAGCCCAGGCAGAGCCGCACCAACTAAACAGGCCATTCGAAGCACATCCTACAAGGGAGGAAACAGCACATCTTGGTGGATGGTGCCTGCACAACTGGCTGTGCATTTTGGAAAAAACCCCAAAAGACTCAATCTTTACCCTCAAGTCCTTACTATACAAAAATTGCTACATGGAACAAAGATCTTGAATAAAAACAGAAGTTGTACGAAGAAAATAAGGGCACTTTTAGAAATGTAACACTGGCGTGAGGAATGCCTAAGATTGACATAAAACAGAATCTTAAAGGGGAACATGATTACATGAAAATAAAGCCTCTCTTCTAGAAGAAACAAAATACAAAGTGACAAATGGACAAAAAACAGTCCTCACAAATACTTAGGGCTCTGTTTCCCTAATACGCAAAGGATTCAAAAAATCAGAATAGAAAAAGCATAATAGAAAAATGGCCAGAGGACATACACGGTAAATGTACAGAAAAAACTATAGAAGGCCGGGCTTCCCCGGTGGCGCAGTGGTTGCGCGTCCGCCTGCCGATGCAGGGGAACCGGGTTCGCGCCCCGTTCCGGGAGGATCCCACGTGCCGCGGAGCGGCTGGGCCCGTGAGCCGTGGCCGCTGCTGGCCCCGTGACCCGTGGCCGCTGAGCCTGCGCGTCCGGAGCCTGTGCTCCGCAACGGGAGAGGCCACAACAGTGGGAGGCCCGCATACCACAAAAAAAAAAAAAAAAAAAAAAAAACTATAGAAGGCCAACAGATACTTAAAGATGCTCAGCAAAGAGGTATGTATCTTCCAGACTGGCAAAGGTGGCAGGGTTGGAGAGTTTTCAGCTGCGGTTAGATGTGCAGGGAGACAGCTGCTAACGCTGACGAATACCCAGAGGTAGGTAGGACCCGACCTCTATCAACTCTCCTCATTGCACGCCCTTTGGCTCAGCAGGCTGACGTTGAGAAATTTATCCCACCAGCCTCAAGACAAAAGATACCGGTATACGGGTGTCCACTAAACATTCCTGGTGCTCGCAAAAGACCGGACAGAAAGCATCTAATAACATTAACTGTAACAGCTGTGGTAAATGCTTAAATAATAGAATACAAAAGCAGCCATTAAGAAATGAACTAGTTGAAGTGAATCACGCTGTACTGATAAAAAAGACCAAAACAGACAGTAAGTGAAGGAGAGCAAAGCAGCAGGTGAGCCACGGCAAGGGTGAGCCCATCAAGCCACGTCCATGTTTATCCCTGTCACTCGTGCAAAACGCTGAGAAAAACATACACGAGTCCCAAGAAACTGCTGATTTTCGCTCTATAGCCACCTTTTTAAAAAAATGAGCATGTCACACACACACACATATATATATATTTTAAATGAGCATGTTATATTTGTGGGGGTTATTTTTTAAGGAAGAATAATAGCTGGTGTTACCAAAGACCCAGAGCCACCCAACTGCAAGAACATCTGTCCTGATGAGCCCCCAAATGCTCTGTTTCCAGTCAGATGCCTTCTCCCCAGTGACTTTCTGCTCAGAATGCTTAACCTCCCCGTTTTCAGTGACTCATGGGAAAGCTGATGCTCACATGGCCCCGTGTCAGGGAGCCTCCAAACTGTTAGGAAACGTCTTGCCGTGTCCGCGTGCGGCAGGAGGGGCGACAGAGCTCTCTGGGGCCTCTTTTAAAAGTCTTCTGGGCAGAGACGCAAAGCAGAGGGTTCCTTTATATCGATCGACACCCTGACTTACCCCTGGCATCTTAACACCGCCCCGAGATGGGAGGTGTGCTCCCCACACGTGGGCGTCCGGACCCACCGGGCAGGTGGAGGCCTGGCCGATGGGCCCGCCAGAATCGCACCTGGAAGGGTCGCCACCCTAGGCTCTCACCACTACCTGTCCAGGTGTCAGGAACATGGCAGGGTCCTCAGGAAACCAGAGGCCATCTGCGCAGAACACTCCCTGTGTGTCAAACAGGAGCGTCCCCAGAGCCCCCGTGGGCTTAGCCGGCCGCTCACGTGGAGCGTGGGGCACCTCCACGCAACCGGATTGCACAGATCTCTCTGGTTTCGGGAATTCCCTGGCGGTCCAGTGGTTAGCTCTCGGCGCTTTCACTGCGGAGGGCCTGGGTTCGATCCCTGGCCAGCCCTGGTCCAGGAACTGGTATCCCGCAAGCTGCATGGCGCAGCCAAGAAAGAGGAAAGGATTCTCTGGTTTCGCAGGGGCGGGGAGCGTGGGCAGCTCCCAGTTGGTTCTCAGTTGCCGTGCTGACAACTGTCCCACGTCCTGCCCTCCTTTCCTGCTCCATGGCTCCTGTCAGCTGTTCTCCCTGCTCGTCCCTGGCCTCAGCGAGAACCGGGCCCGTGAGCCTGGGGTCAGGCTGCAGTATGAACCACCACTCCAGTCTGGTCATGGGGCCTTCCCTGCAGCCGCAGCCCGCCCGCCGGAGCCACAGCCCGCCCGCCGGGGCCGCAGCGTCACAGGAGAGCATCCGGGCTGGAGTTCAAGTGGTCAACAGCTGCGGGAGCCGCTGGAGAGGATGAGAGTGGGGCTTGGAGTCAGGAGACCTGGATTCCACTTACTTCCCAACTGTGTACCCGCCTTCACTGAGCCTCAGTCTCACCACCTGTAAAATGGGGCTAGTGACCACTCGTGTCCCCGGGTGGAAGTCCAGAGTGAAAGGAGGGTGCCTGCCAGTCAGAAGGCAGCAAAGGCCCCACCCTTCTCCTCCTCCCTCTTCTCCTTTCCCCACTTGCAGTCTGTGCCAGACAAGTCCAGTTCACTCAAACCCGCCCAAAATACCTCCACGTCACAAAGAGCCCCAATTAAAACTGAGATTTTACTCCAATCAATCTCCCAAGGGACCTCTCCTTCTGAGGGTCCAGGGGCTGTTGAGATCCCAGAGAACACGGAATCAAATTTCTCCTCCTATGGGGACAGACAGATGCCCCTGCATTCCAGTGGACACCACCTCTTCCTTTCTGTCCACATCCACATGCATCCTGAAACAGGACAAACTAAGCACAAATGGTTTAAAGCATGAGCTGTGCTGTTACCAAGCCAGTAACGGTCCCACTCGTGGCCTCAGCATGAAACACTACCAGCTTTCACTTCCCCTCTTTTGAACAAACATTTCCCTTTTCTCAATTCTGTGGGGGGTTTTTCCCCCTTAAAAACCAGAGAGAAAGGACAGAAAGTCCTTATTGTGAGGGAAGAGGGCCCCAAACAGGATTAGGACACCTGCAAGTCACCAGATCCCCATCAGGGTGTGGAAGGGAGGAAGGACAGCTGTGGGCAGATGTGACTTGCAGCCCTCAGTCAGCTGACTTCCTGGGAAGACCTTGGGCTCCACTACACCCTCTGGCACTTTTCCAAGCTACTCTCTGGCTTTAAAAAATGGGCTCTCTCATTTCTTTCCGCTCCAAACCCCTAGAGCACTTGACTGTTTATATGAAAGCACATTCCCCTGGAGCTCTGCAGAATGTTCTCCTGGGCAAAGTAGGGCCTGCATCCAGGTGCCTCTGTGAGCCTCCCCTAAGAGCAGAGCTGCTCCCCACACCACCCTGAAGCCAGTCCTGGGACCACCATGGGCCCCGGGGCTCTGGAAGGAGGGGAATGAACACAGGCGTCCTGACATCCCAGGGCCACACAGCCAAGCTTCATTTTTAAAACAGCTTTCTTACGTGGTTAAGAGCCCTCTGTAGGCTGGATTCTAAATCTGATCTAAGGAGACAGGACATATGTACCTGAAATTTCCAAATCAGCCAGCTGCAATCTCCTGGCTAATCCAGAAGAAGATGGACGCATGTCCAGACACAGTCTCCCATCAGGTCCTTTGCTCTTACTTGCCCCCTGCTGCCGCTTAAATACTGCTGACCCCTTTCACTGCTGGCTCAAAAGAACTGAGTGCCTACATTTTGCCAATAGCCACAAATTAAGGTTGTTTCTTACATGTCAGCAGAGTGGCTCTAGGTGGGGGTGGGGGGGAAGGTGGAAGGGCTGGAGGGTTGTGAAGGTTCAGCCGGACCTTGCTACAGGCTGTGTTTCTTTCTCTTCCACAAAGACTGCTCTTGCCCCTCGCCGTCACCGCGGCACTTGCTCCTGAAGCCTGGGCCATCTCAGCGCACCCACACAGAAGCAGGCGGGCCTGTGCTTCCCCTCCACGTCAGCCGCCCACTTACACCTCCATGTTGAAGCGGCACAAGCGCCTTGACCTCAAATGTGCTCTGATCGACCCGAGGGACACCCGGGACCTCTCCTTGAGTCTGAAGCACAGCCTTGATGTGGTCTTTCTGTTTTACGTCTTGGTTCCTAATGGAAACATGTGAAGCTGCTTTCTGGCTTATAACCTTTAAATCAAAACCAAAACCAAACAAAAACAGCTGCCAGTCTTCATCCTCACAGCTTTAAGGAGACAGATGGCCAGGCACCAGTTGGCTATCCAGGCCCTAGAGCCCGGCTCCCCGCAGCTGAACGCGCCCAAGCAAGTGCTGTGTGACCCAGAAAAGGCATCCAGCGTGTCACTGCAGGCTCCAGGAGCTGTGAGAGGGCCCCACCTGCCTCCGCCACCTGAACCCTTTAGGACACTCACAGGGACTCCCCTGCTCCCCATCTACCAGTCGTCTGTCTGAAATAAGTGACTAATTCCCACCAGGCTCAGCAGGGAGGCCTCCTCAAGCTGCTCTCCCACGGTGCCTGGAAACCGCGCGGCTACACTGCCCACAAATGGAACACTGCTTAAGATCAGTCACAGCAGCTCATAACCTGCACACAGAAGAAAATTACTCCCCTAGGCCTAAAACAATGGACCCCCCCCCAAGAAGGCCCTCAGCGGTCAAAACATTTTTTATTTTTGAGAAACATGACCATTTGGGCAAAGTTCTGGAAAGTTCTGGAGGCTTCTGCTTGCTGGATTGCTCCCCGACTCTGACCCTGACTTAGTGAGAAGCTGAAGGGGTACTTCATCCCCGTGTCTCAGCTTCTAAAACGGGCGGGCATGCTGCCTGGATTCTGAAGGACCTTGGGGCTACTTCATAAAAGCTTTCAGAAATCCTTGGAGATTCAAATGAGATTAGCGTCCCATGCCTCTCCAGCCTGCGGGAACACAGCAGGTCCCTAATTCAATCCCAGGCTAGAGTACATCTCCCTGCTGGCTGGGCACTGGTCAGGGGGATTGGCAGACACAAAAGCAAGCAACAGAAAGGCCGTGCCTCTCCCGCTTGGCCCAGGTTTCCTCCCCTGGGAAGATACGCTCCCCTCGCCAGGCTGCGGGGAGATGGAAGGAGACGTCTTCCCCGCAGCCTGGCTCGGAGCAGACAGCCCTACTGCCACCAGAAAACAAGCCCTCACGCACCAGCACCGGCAGCGCGAACATACAGCTCCCTGTGCAGAGGCCGGCTAACTCCTGCCGTCCCAGGGTAGTTCTCTCTATTCTCAGCTGTATCCCGGTGTGGAAGAAAAATCATGACCCCCCTACTCAGGTGACGGTTCATCCTGCTATCCTGACCACCAGAACCATGCGCCCCCGAAATACCTGCAGGGTTAAGTAGATGGCGAAGGGGGGCCGATGGCTCCCAGCTGATGTGTGGACAAGGCCTCTAACCTGGAGAGGCTGATCCCCTTGGGTGGCAAGCCCAGAGGCCAAGCGACTGGTTTGTTCCAGTGAGCACATCCCGCCCCAGCCCGGGTCAGCAGGTCAGGGGGTCACGGAGAAGCTCAGCCCCGCTGGGTCTCTCGGCAGAGTAGCTAGTTTCACACTGCTCTATACTGGATCAGTTCACTATCTAGATGGTATCTGTCCCATCCTCCTTGCCGCATCCGTGCTGGTAACTCTAGGTTATCTTGATGACCAGACTAAGTGAGTGATTTGCCTGGTAGAGACAGGTAATACGGTCAAGACTGCAGGCACCATCCTTCCCAGCACCCAGCATTCATAAGATGGTACGGATGGAAAAGGGCCTCTGGTCTTGATTAAGGCTTTTGTTTCCCAGGTGAGGGGAACTGAAGCTTAAGAAAAGACCCAAGGCAAGCTCTGGATGGCATACCTGGGTAGGGACAGAACTGCCAAGAGATCGAATCGTAGAGATTCCTCCACAATTATCTGGGTGACACCTGTCATGTCACAAACTTGCAGGTGCCTCAGTTTTCTCACCTGTGAAGTGGAAGAGTCAGACTTCCAGTACCCAAAACCCACACGCACCCTCAAAGTTAAAAAATCAGAAAATATTATCTAATTGCAGACAAGTCCAGATACCTAGGCTAGGATCAAAAGAAACCTTCTTAAGTTCTAGCTGTGGACAAACACATTAAAACCCACAAACTATCACTGATCAACAACAAAAATAGAAAAACCTCATCAATGACTTCCTAGAGCAAAGAATTAAATTTGACTTCCCAGTCTCGCAAATTAAAACAAGAACAGCACTTCAAACGCACCAGACTGGCAGAAATTAAAGTCCGATAATATGTGGTGTTGGCAAATATGAGAGACAAGAACCCTCAAGGCCACTTGGGAATATACGTTGGTAAAACCTCATTGGACAGCACGTCAGTATCTAGAAAAAAGGAAGGTGCACACACCTTAGGACCCAGCAACTTACTGACTTCTGCTTCTGCCCTAGAGAAACTCTTGCAAGTGTCTGAGAGACACAAGGATACTACAGCGCTGAGAACAGTGAAAAAGCAAAACTAATGTCCCTCAGGAAATAAATACACCGTGCATTTAAGATGAATGAACTGGATC
This sequence comes from Physeter macrocephalus, assembly GCF_002837175.3. Taxonomy (NCBI): domain Eukaryota; kingdom Metazoa; phylum Chordata; class Mammalia; order Artiodactyla; family Physeteridae; genus Physeter; species Physeter macrocephalus. Next base: position 39,298 of record NW_021145533.1, read on the forward strand.
TGCTATGTATTAACATAAATCAATCTCACACACAAGTGGAAAAAGGACACATGCAGTATCATTAAAGTATGTTAATTTCAATAACATTATTCACAAATTGATACAAAGTATTAAAAGAACAAGGAGAAAAAAACCCCAACCAGGCAGGAGAATCATAAAGAGAAGAGCAGATAGGAGTTCCCACACCTGAGATAAGAAGCTGTGGGTGCCGATCCCCCTCCTACCCAAACTAGGTTGGGATGTGACACACCAGGCATGGAGGGACTCGGGAGTCATCTCCCAGGCACCCTTGCTTAGGCGGCTCTGGCGTGTGCGCTGAGCGTGAACCAAGAAAGATGAAGACACGGGACGAGGGGTGGAATGCCGACAGCCTCCCCAAACCCAGGGAGCCCAACACACACCTGCGTGTGCTTCAACTAGATTCGTCAACTTACCGTCAATCCTGACCACCTCTACACGTGAGGCTAACCATATCCAAGTGCCTGACTGCAATCCTCCTTGACGTACAAAAACTACCATTTCATAGAGTTCAGCCTCACGTATTTCCAACGCTTTCCTTATGCTAAACTGCCCCAAACAGGCGGCAGACGCCGTGGGTCCTCACCCTGAAACGTTTCAGTTCTTCTCTCCCGAGCACGGGGATATTCAATACAACCCCAACTCATCACCACATTTAAGAAAACCACCCAGCAGACATCCCAAGACTCACCTGAAAGCACTCTTCCTTCACTTCCCAATCCAGCTGCCAATGGTAACACAAGGTATCTTAGCCCTAAAATGTATGCCACTTCCTACTCCAACTCCCAGGGCCGGCAGCTGGGGAAAGAAAGAGCCCATCTACAAGGAGGGCAGCAGCTCAAGCTGCTGAATCGGCAGCACACAGGCAGGTACTTCCTGGAGCTAAAGGGCTTCCACACTCACTGCCTGGCCAGTTCAGAAACAGGCTGTCCTGACCCAGCAGCAGGGGAGCTCAAGTGGAGCCAGGGCTGTGTCTGGCCCAAGTTGCCTTCCCCTGGGCCTGGGAAGCCCCCAGATAAGGGATCTGCACCCTTCCACTTGGCTGCACCCCAGCTCTGGGACAAAAATGCCCCCAAAGGTTTGAGCGAATCCATTCTCCAGGGTGCCTTCAACTCGTTGGGAAAGCCACACAGGTTGGGGGCGGCCCAGCCCCTTTCTCTACGAAGCTCAAGGGCGCTAAGTCATCATAACCAGTGCCAACAGGAAACAATCCTCCAGGAAGTTAAGGATGTTATGAAAAGAAAGGAAAGTAGCCTTTACCAAGCCAGACGCCGTGCTAAGGCTCTTCCTCGTATCACCCTGCATCTATAGATTCAACTAGATGAACGCACCTCAGCTGCATTCGCCTCTAGTGAGGCACCTGAGGGTCAGTTTTTCCAAAGGTAACCAAAGGTTCTAGGCCTCCCTTTGAACCCCTCCTCCCCGCAATGGGTACGAGTCTCTCCTGGGTCAGGGAGAGGGAATGTAGAGCCTGAGCTACTGTCCTTCTCCCCGTGCCAGCCTACTGGCTTCCTCAGTGCCTGGGGAAGGGGTTAACCGAGGCCCACGAAGAAGACAAATCCAATTCACATCTACCTGGACAGCCGGCGGACCCCCAAACTCGGTCACCCCACAACGCTCCCTCTCCGAGGCCTCCAGGGTCATCAGCTGAGGGACAGGCGATGCCCCCGGGGCTCTGCCCTGCCTTCGCCTCTCCCGAAGCACCCCGGGCCCAGGCCGGCTCCCTTCCTTGGCAATCCAGGGGTGGGCCCGGCATCTCCCTCCCCCGACACTCCCGGGGCGGGGGGCTGGCACCCCGGGTCCTACAACCTCCTGTCCCCCCCTCTGCTTAGTTTCTCCTCCCATCTGTGGATTTAACTCTTCCTGTGTGTCCCACCCCCCTCCACCCAGTTCCAGGTTCCTGTTTTCCAATTTCTGTCTTCTGGAGGTCCCCGGACTTGGGTGTGATTGTGTGCAAGAAACTGACCGGGCAAACCCTTTAGAAAAAAAATACACCTAAAACTCATGCAGGTAAATACTATTATCCCAGCAATTTGCCGCGGAAACTGAGGCCCAGAAGCTCAAAAGGGGCTGGGGAGCCGGGCTGCCGCCGAAGTCAGCGGGGCCCAGGCCAAGCTCTTCCTCGCAGGCTCCTCCCTCGGATCCCACCGCCCGGCCCTCCCCGGCCCTGAAGACGGCGGACCGTGGGGTCTGGATGACCCGGCCTGGGGTCAGAACACGGCCCGGGGACGGGGGATTGGGGGGGGGAACACGAGCCTCCCAGCCGGAGTGGGAATGGGGGAGGAGCCCCGGCTACCCGCGCGGGGGTTGATTTTTGCTTTTCTCATCACAACGACGTCCGGGAGGGCGCCGTGCCGCCCCGGCTCGCCCGGCTGCGACTGCCCGAGGGGCCCCCTTTCCGCCGGCCCGGGACGCCGGTCTCCCCATCCCCCCGACCCGCTTGCACGCACTCACTCACTGCGCTCCGCCGCCGCCGCCGCAGAGGGCCTGGGCCTGCAGCCTGAGACCGTCCTGGCCGGCACTCGAGCTGGTGCCGGTGGCTGAACAGCCGCTGTAGCTCCACAGGGTCGCCCCCGCGCTAAGTACAGCGCCCGGCCCCGCCCCGCGCTCGACTGACTCATCACGTGACCTCCGGCGCCCCGCCCCCGGCCGACTCACCACGTGACCGAAGGAGCCCCGCCCCTCCCCAACCTCACGCCCGCCCGGCTCCCGGGGGTCCAGCCGCTTGGGAAGAGGGGTTCTGAGCTCCGCCGGATTCCACCCTGCGCGCTGGGACCCGTGCGGAGCGGAAGGGGGCTGTAGGCGGCCCTCGGGGCCTCACCCCGCCTGGAGAGATTCCCCGGGGCCCACCCTGCCGAGACCCAGCGCATCAAAGCCAGAGCCCGGATCCCTACTTGGGGGAGGGGATAGCTGTTCCTTATTTCGTTGATCCAGAAACAACTGCCAGAGATGGGGGTATCGAGACAGCACGCTTCCCAGAAGAGCCTTAAAAGGCTGTTAGCTTTACTATTCTGAGACTGTGCCTATCAGATGGTCCAGCTATGTAAGAAAAAAAAAGGTAGTAGTTAATTACCACTGAGTATTAATTTCAGGAGCTGTATCAGGATATCTATAGAGAAGGACCTGAGAGGCAGAAATCTGTTTGGAAGAGTGGTGCCAGGAGGCCGGTCCTGAAGAGGACGTACACAGCAAGCACTCTGTTGTACTTGAAGTTTACTTGGGGGTGGGGGTCCCTATGGAGGCTGATGGAGGGGCTCAAGTCCCACTTGGTTCCATGACTCCCCGGATGTTTTTTTTTAATAAATTTATTTACTTATTTATTTATTTTTGGGCTGTGTTGGGTCTTCGTTGCTGCGCGCAGGCTTTCTCTGGTTGCTGCGAGCGGAGGCTACTCTTCATTGCAGTGTGAGGGCTTCTCATTGCGGTGGCTTCTCATGTTGTGGAGCACGGGCTCTAGGCGCGTGGGCTTCATTAGTTGTGGCACGCGGGCTCAGTAGTTGTGGCTCACGAGCTCTAGCGCACAGGCTCAGTAGTTGTGGTGCACGGGCTTAGTTGCTCCTTGGCATGTGGGATCTTCCTGGACCAGGGCTAGAACCTGTGTCCACTACATTGGCAGGCGGATTCTTAACCACTGTGCCACCAGGGAAGTCCCCTGGATGTTTCTAATACGCATGACAATTTTGCGAGGTTGGTATGATCCCAGTTTTAGTCAACGGGCTCAGAAAAGTCTGGTATTTTATCCTGGTGCTCCTGTAGTAAGAAAGCTGTAGGTCTGGCCGACTCCAGGAGGCCCTGGCTGTCTGCTGTGTCCTGCAGATGCCTGGCCATAAGCTGTGACACAGTCCCTGTGCATGCCAGGTCCCTTCAGAGAGCTCTTCGGACACATGTGCTCGCACCTGTTTGGTCCCAGTTAGGGGTAAGAGAGGAAGGAAAAAAGACTTAGTCCACACATGGTTGCTGCATCCTCAAGTGTGTGGAATATCCAAGGAACTTACAACAGCAGTGGGAATCAAGACACTCCAGCCTTGGACTCCAGACTGCAAGTCAGTGTTTTGCCAAGTCACCTTCATATGACATCAGTCATTCTTGAATTCCATAATAGTGCTCATAAGAGGCACAAGTAGGAGGACACACCCATGATCATGATAAATTTCTCTCCCTCTCTCTTCTTTACAGCATGACAAGAGGAGTGCCAAGTGCTTTCCATGCATTCTCTCAATTTTATGGAATTTTGGATGGGTGCCATTACAGAGATAGAAATCCCTTTTGAAATAGAGCAAAAGAAAAATAAACAGGTACTACTAGAGTAGAATTGAACCGTTCCTGGGAGATCCAGGAGTGCTTCATGGAGGAAGCAACATGCCACAGGATCTATGTTACTTCCCTCTTTGCTCTCACTGGTTCTTAAGCTCCAAGAGGACCAGGATTTTGCCTGTGTTGTTCCCTCTGCATCCCCAGCACATAGTAGTGTGCTTGGCACCTAGTAGAGAACGAACACTTGTTCATTGAGTGAATTCATAAATGAATGAAATGGACTTTGAAGGTTTAGTAGAATTCTGGCTTAACTTGCCAGGTTTGGGATCAGGGAATAGCTCTCAGAATGTACAGAAGGGCCTTGGCCTGTATGTGCAGAAGATGTTTGCCTGCTGAGCTTCTGGAAAAGAGGCCTAGGTATACAACCAAAAGAGATAAAAACATATCCTCACAAAAACTTGGATTCAGATGTTCATTGCAGCATTACTCACAATAAACAAAGGGTAGAACAACCCAGTGCCCATCCACTGATGAATTGACACACAATACGCCATATGCCCATATAATGGAATGGTACTCATTTATAAAAAGGAATGAAATATCGGTACATACTACGGCATGGATAAGCCTTGAAAACATTTATGCTAAGTGAAAGACGCCAGTCATGAAGACCACATATTATATGATCCCATTTATATGAAATGTCCAGAAGAGGCAAACCTATAGCGATCGAAAGTAGATTAGTGATTGTCTCAGGCTGGGGGGGCAGACAGGGAGATGGGAGATTTGGGAGGTGATAGCTAAAACGTATGGGATTTCTTGAGTAATAAAAGTGCTCTAAAATTGATTGTGGTGATGGATATATATGTACCCTATGAGCATAGTAAAAAAAAAATTGAATTGTACACTTTTTAAAAAATTTATTTATTTATTTATGGCTGTGTTGGGTCTTCGTTTCTGTGCGTGGGCTTTCTCTAGTTGCGGCGAGCCGGGGCCACTCTTTATCGCGGCACGCGGGCCTCTCACTGTTGCGGCCTCTCTTGTTGCGGAGCACAGGCTGCAGACGCGCCGGCTCAGTAGTTGTGGCTCACAGGCCCAGTTGCTCCACAGCACGTGGGATCTTCCCAGACCAGGGCTCGAACCCATGTCCCCTGCATTGGCAGGCAGACTCTCAACCACTGCGCCACCAGGGAAGCCCTGAATTGTACACTTTTAAATGAGTAAATATTTTGGTATGTCAGTTATATCTCAATAAAACTATTACAAAAAAATTTTAAAAAGAGGGTTGATTAAGGAAGTACTGGAAAAGGCTAAAGTAGAAACAATCCTCCCCCCCTTTTTCTGGCTGTCCTTTAAAAAGTCCCTTTTCTGAAGAAATACCTGATCTGTTTTTCCCTCTTTTGTAAACACTTGTAAATTCATTTTCCTCTGACCTCTTTCTGCCAGCTTCTAAATCCAGGGGAGTTAGGCTGGTGGTGGAGAGATTTTTAATGGATGGTCTGTCGCTATTGACTGGGCTCTTTAGTAGCTGACAGTGGAGTCTGATGGCTTGGGCATCGGCTAGTTCTTCCTCCCAGGTGTTGACCCAACAGAGTGACACCTGATAAGAGCGAATCCTCTCTCTACCTTCTTTTTTTTTAAAAATATTTATTTATTTATTTGGTTGTGTGGGATCTTAGTTGCGGCAGGCGGGCTCCTTAGTTGTGGCTCGCCAGCTCCTTAGTTGCATCATGCATGTGGGATCTAGTTCCCTGACCAGGGATAGAACCCAGGCCCCTTGCATTGGGAGCGCAGAGTCTCAGCCACCGGACAACCAGGGAAGTCCCTCAGATAAGACCTTTTGAAGGTCTCCTTGGGCCCCTAATTCTTACTTTTGGCCTTTTATGAGCCTGAGAGTGTGATCTCCTGAGACCTCTAGCAGGTGGAAGGAAGGAAGTATATGAAGGAGGATTTCTTTCCCCCATTATGCCCTGCCCCCAGTTCACTCAAGCCTACAGGGCCAGAAGCACTGGATTCTACCATGAACCAGAATCTTCTGAGCTTCCTGGAGGGCTCTGACCAATGGGAAGAGTTGACAATAGTCTCCTGCACAGAGATCTTGTTCCCTGAGAGCTGGGTTCACCTCTTGGGGGATGTTGAGCCAATAGACACAACCGAGTCAAAGATCAGGAGAAGGATGTACTATTACTTGCAGCAAGGAAGAAGAACACTTCGGATCCTTCCCAAAGCAGTGTCTCCCCAGACAGCAAAACTGGGGAAGGTTTAAGCTAAGGGTACATATGTATTAATGAAGGGGCTTGAGCAGAGGACTATTAGCACAGAACCGGGCCAAGGTCGACAGAGTCCAAGTCTTAGCTGACGGAAGTCGGGAGGGTCAACGTCATCATTCTGTCCTCCACCTGGGTGGGGACCTTGTTCCCGCAGAACTCAAAGATGTATTGGGGGGACTTCCCTGGTCGCGGAACTAAGATCCCACATGCCATTCAGCCAAAAGAAATGAATTTTTTAAAAGGATATATTATGATGCATATCCCTTGAGGAGAAACTAGGACTCTGCTTTGTCACTGCACTATTGTTTGACTGCCTTTTCTCTGTTCCTGCGTTCCCCTGTTCCCTTAAAATCATTAATTACTGAGACCTACTCAAGGGCAAGCATCGTGGCCAGGCTTAGATCACAAAAGGGCTTAGGCCAAAATGGGTTCTCTGGTATCAAGAAAGCCATTCCTGGTTCCCTTTCTCCAGGACCCCTTACCCTATCTGCTTACAATCTCCCTTCTCAACACTTTTTTCCCACTGGTCCTAGCCAGGGTGGGAAAAAAAAAAAAAAAAAAAACGGAGCCAGAAAAACCTGGGTTTGATTTCTAGTTCCACAGTTTCTTCACTTTTCCCAGCCTCTAAACAGGTCGTTATGAGGGGATAATTTAAGTTAGATTCCGTGTAGTGCACCAACCACAGTGCCCGTGAGACTGAGCAGGACACTATGGGGCCTTTCTGGGGACAAAATCCCCCCATGTTCCCCACCTCTTGTCTGTAACAAACCTTTAACTTCCTAGGTCTTCCCCAAGTTCCAAAGAGCAGATTTAATCAGAGAAATTTAAAAATGCAGAAACAAAGGAAAACAGTGAAACAAGACAAAATAATAATAGTTTAGCCATAAAACAAAGTCAAGGACCTTTAGTTCCTCCTCAAGGACTATAGATAATATCCTGAACCATATCCTTGAGTTGTTTTGCAGAGACAAAAACCCCCCATCAGGTGGAAGAAGTTAACTACACGCGGACCACCAGCAGCACTTAGACCCCAGACTGGCTGGAGCCAGAAAACTGATAATTGAGATCACCTTGTTACCAACTAACTAGAAAGATGTCCATGAGTTGATCATGCACCCCAGACCCTCCCTCTCACTTTGTCTTGAAAAACCCTTCCGTAAAACCAACTGGGGAGTCCAGGTCTTTTGAGCGTGAGCTGTCCGTTCCCCTTGCTTGGCCCTGCAATAAATGCTGTACTGTCCTTCACCACAACCCGGTGTCAATATATTGGCTTTGCTGCACATCTGGGTGAGCGGAACCAAGTTTGGTTTGGTAACACCCACAAATACATTCTTCAAGTTTACAAAGCTCCTCCCACTTTCTAGTGGCCAGGGCAAGATATATAGAAAGTTCTGGTCTTAAAACATGGACAATACCAAATGTTGGCAAGGATTTGAAGCAATGGGGGTTCTTTTCTTTTTTTAATTAAAAGTAGAGCGAGAAAGGAAGCAAGCTCTCTGGCGTCTCTTCTGATAAGGGTACTCTCAGGACCTCCTCTAAACCTAGCTAATTCCCCAAGACCCCATCTCCAAATACCATCTCACTGGGGGTTAGGGCTTCAACATGTGAAATCTGGGGGGACACGATTCAGTCCACGGCAGGGAGTTAATACATGTAAGGCACCGAGCGCCCAGCACAGAAAACACGCTCCAGATCAAGAGTGCTGACAACACGTGAGTATGTTTGTATATATATGAGTATATAGCGCCTTACAAATTGCAAACAAGTCTCACCCTCATAATCTTTCCCACTTGGAGCCCCTTAGCCACCCTCTGAGGTAGGCTTCTTCCAGATGAGAAAACCCAGGAGAGGCTGGGCCATTTGCCAAAGTCACGTGCACTTAAGCAGCTAAGTCTCCTGACTCAGCCCATGCGTTTCCTGTCTCTTCTTCTCAGGTCACCGGCACCACCTTTAGCAAAATGGGTCCCCTTGGACCCACTCCAAGGCTGCCTAGGAGCTCGCAAAGGGGTCTGAGTTACAGAGATTTGACGAGTCTGCTTTGTGTCCCATACTTGTGGGTCTCCTGGAATGTGTCAGACTGTTTCTGTCCTAGGTACTGTTTCCCCTAGAGACAGATCTGTTGACTTAGCTCTCTGTGAAAAAGCAGCTCCATGCCGTCAGCAGTGAATACAGAACATAACAATCAGCAAAGTCATCAGGAAGAGTGACAACAGGGAAGTACCCCAATTCAGGGTTCTCCATCATTTGGGGCTCAAATGGGAGAAAAGTTTTATTACCGTACACCAGCAGAAATCATTTCTGAGTATGAGATTCTTTTTGCTAAGGGAAGGTAAAGAGTAAACTGTTCCCATTTAAATGCATAGTCATTGCTCTGGCTCATTTTAGAGACCAGTGAGGTCACCACGGATGGATGGTCTAATTTCTCTATCGATTTCAGAAGGCTTGTTTGCTGTAGATGGCCCATAAGTACTTTTCAAAAATCAACTAATCTTCAGAGAAGGTCTTTTATTTCTCATGAATTCTTCTTTTGCTTGAGGATGTCTTTAGATTCTAGAAATCCATGGTGAGGAGACTTCCCTGGTGGTCCAGTGGTTAAGACTCCATGCTTCCATTGCAGGGGGCACGGGTTCGATCCCTGGTCAGGGAGCTAAGATCCCCGGTCAGGGAGCTAAGATCCCCCGTGCTGTGCAGCACAGCCAAAAAAATTCAAAAAAAAAGAAAAGAAAGAAAAGAAATCCATGGTGAGATATGAAATCCTTCGTTTCCTCCAGATGTCTACCTGTGTGAGCTCCCCATCCTCGTCTGTTTATGTTGGGTTCTGTGGAGGTGAGAAAACCTCCTCTAACTGGCATTGGTCTGTGGCTGGATGAACAAAGTATCTTCTGATTGTTAATCACCTAATTTGCATGCGTGTGAAGGGAAGTAGTGGATTAGTCATCAGGGAGTAGGTGGGGGAAGCTGGTGAATTTGCAACAAGAGCTGAGAAGGGCTTGAGCATTCGTTGGGGGCAGGGTACAGCCTGAATCCAGCTCAGTTTTCTGCCTTCTGTTCAGCCAGGAGTGGCCTTCAGTCCTGGAGCAGGAGCTTCACACATGCTCATGGCTGGGGTAACAGGCTCGTGAACCCATAAAAGAATGGCGCCTCCTGGGCTTCCCTGGTGGCGCAGTGGTTAAGAATCCACCTGCCAGGGCTTCCCTGGTGGCGCAGTGGTTGCGGGTCCGCCTGCCGATGCAGGGGACGCGAGTTCGTGCCCCGGTCTGGGAAGGTCCCAAATGCCGCGGAGCGGCTGGGCCCGTGAGCCATGGCCACTGAGCCGTGGCCGCTGAGCCTGCGCGTCCGGAGCCGCTGCTCCGCAATGGGAGAGGCCACAACAGTAAGAGGCCCGCGTACCACAAAAAAACAAAAAACAAACAAAAAAAAAAAAACAAACAAACAAAAAAAAGAATCCACCTGCCAATGCAGGGGACACGGGTTCGAGCCCGGGTTCGAGCCCTGGTCCGGGAAGATCCCACATGCCGCGGAGCAACTAAGCCCGTGCGCCACAACTACTGAGACTGCTCTCTAGAGCCCGCGAGCCACAGCTACTGAGCCCACGTGCCACAACTACTGAAGCCCGCGCGCCTAGAGCCCGTGATCTGCAACAAGAGAAGCCACCACAATAAGAAGCCCGCGCACCGCAACGAAGAGTAGCCCCCGCTCGCCGCAACTAGAGAAAGCCTGTGCACAGCAACAAGGACCCAACGCAGCCAAAAATAAAGTTAAAAAAAAAAAAAAAAAAAGAACGGTGCCTCCTGCCAGCAGAGGGAATGTGACCTGTAGGAGGCCGGCTTCTAGCTGTCAGCAATCTGCTGGTAGCGCTGAGCCAGAGGCCCATCAGGAAGCCGAGGGCAGGAGGACAGGCTGAGCTCAAGCCTGCAGCCAGCCGTTGCCATGAACAAGCACATCAGCTCAAGCCCAGGGGCAGGAGGGGAACCAGGGTCTGTGTGTCTGAAACAAGCCTGAGTTAATCAAGGCAAAAATATCTGTGCTCTGTTAGCAAAAATATCCTTCCTCCTTTTTACATTTTGCTATTTTCTTGCACTTTAGGTTTTCACCTGGGACCTCCCCTCCCTTTAGATTCAGGTAAAATGGACGGAAAACTTCCATTTTGATGGTCTTTGGATGTTAAAGGTGTCCCTAGATGTTGCAAATCTCCAGGTGAAGGAGGATACTGGGGGAGGAGGGCGTGCTTGCTTTCTGAAGAGGTAAAACTCCACCCTTGTTCAACGTCTTTATTATTTTATTTAGGTATTTATGTATTTATTTTGGCCACACCGTGAGGCATGGGGGATCTTAGTGCCCTGACCGGGGATCAAGCCCTCACCCCCTGCAGTGGAAGCAAGAGGTCTTAACCACTGGACCGCCAGGGAAGATCCACCACCCCTGTTCCATTTCTGAAGCTCACACTGAACCTGGTGAGTTTAGTAAACCCTCCTGGAGATTTAGGAATAGACCATATGCGGTCTCTTCCTAAATAGGATGTGCAGCTGGAAGCCGTGAGGTGGAGGAGGGCTGTACCTTGCAGAAAGGCATCCAGAACACGAGGCATCTCCCTCCAGAAGATGTTCTTGGCGGACCCCGCCGCGCTGGATTTCATGTCGCTCCGACCTCTCCTCTCTCCTTCCCTGCCTCACGTACAGCTGCCTCCCCCCTCCTCTGATGTCGGGGTCCCTGCTGACATTCATCCACCCCACAAGGTCTCATCTGTCCCAACCTGGCCTAGCTCAAGATCCTTCCTGTATCGGTTGGAGTTCTGGGTTCAGCTGTGCTCTCTCTCTTTAATTTCATTTCTCCAGGAAAGTTCCTTTTGGAAATCCCAACTTTGCTCAGCTGAACGAAGCGGGTCAGGGCAGGAGTGCTGTGGGGTTGTGCGCGCATGGAGACTCCACGTTGTCCTGGCCTCCCGGGTTCCACGTGCCCCAGGGGAGCCCAGCGTTGGGAGGGGGGTGGAGGTGCAGCTCCTTCGTAGTTGGCACGAGTGAGGCACTCATGCTGCAGAAGCCCTCCCAGGCAAGGGAACATGTTCCAAGGTTGCCCTGAAGATTTCTTCAGGTTTTTTCATTTATTTTTTATTTTTTATTTTTGGCTGTGCCACAGGGCTTGTGGGATCTTAGCTGCCCGACCAGGGATTGAACCCGGGGCCACGGCAGTGAGAGCGCCAAGTCCTAACCACTGGACCGCCAGGGAACTCCTCAGTTTTTTTTTTTAACAGACAATTTTTTAGAGCCTGTTGAGGTTCACAGCAAAATTGATGGGAAGGTACAGAGATTTCCTGTATATTCCCTGCCCCCGGCAAGCATACGGCTTCCCCGGCTACCGCCATCCCCCACCAGATGGTACATTTGCTACAAGTGATGAACCTACATTTGAACATCATTATCGCCCAGAGTCCATGGTTTACATTAAGGTTCACTTTTCTTTTTTTTTTTTTTTTGTGGCTGAATTGGGTCTTCGTTGCTGCGCGTGGGCTTTCTCTAGTTGCGGCGAGCAGGGGCTACTCTTCATTGCAGTGCACGGGCTTCTCATTGCGGTGGCTTCTCGTTGCGGAGCACAGGCTCTAGGCGCACGGGCTTCAGTAGTTGTGGCTTGCGGGCTCAGTAGTTGTGGCACGTGGGCTCAGTAGCCGTGGCTCACGGGCTCTAGAGCGCAGGCTCAGTAGTTGTGGCGCACGGGCTTAGTTGCTCCGCGGCACGTGGGATCTTCCCGGACCAGGGCTCGAACCCATGTCCCCTGCATTGGCAGGCGGATTCTTAACCACTGCGCCACCAGGGAAGTCCCAGGGTTCACTCTTGGTGTTGTACATTCTGTGGGTTTGGACAAATTTACGATGACATGTGTCCACCATACAGTATCATACAGAGTAGTTTCACTGCCCTAAACTCCTCTGTGCTCCATCCCTTGCTTACTTTTGCCCTGAAGTTTTCATCTTAAAAATGCATGTGAAGTTCGACTTTCATTCATAATACATGTATGTTCATATTGATACAAAAATAATGTACTCTTCAGGTTTGCAGTGTTTGTCTATTGGTCTTGCCTGTATGTGCCTGTCACTCTACTAGGCTTTGGGAGTTGAGTGACAAGCAGGACTGATGGGGCATTTAGGATCTAGGTGGAGAGGTAGATGTTCATCAGTCAGTCAAGCCAGTGGAAAACACCATCGCCTGTGGTATTATCAGGAGGCTGCATACCTTCCGGGGGCTGGTAAACCAGGGGGTCAAGTGCTATCTTACTCTTTTCCAAGGACGTTCTGAAGCTATTCCAACCTGTGGCTCACTTAGTATGCATTGGCTGAATGACTGAGTAAAGGGATCAATGTGTGAATTATAAAGTTTGACTGGGATTCTCATCTAGGAGTGTGATGGTTCATTTTATGTGTAAATCTGACTGTCCTAAGAGGTGCCCAGACAGCTGGTAAAACATTATTCCTGGGTATGTCTGTGAGGGTGCTTCTGGGAGAGATTAGCGTTTGATTCAGTAACTAAGTAAAGGTCACCCCGTGATCAGTGTGGGTGAGCATCATCCAGTCCCCTGGGGGCAGAAAGGAACAGAAGGCAAAGGAAGAGCGAATTTTCTCTCTTCTTGAGCTGGAAAACCTCTGCCCTCAGACAGGAGAGCTCCTGGTTCTCAGGCCCTTGGACTCAGACTGAATTACGCCACAGGATTTCCTGGTTCTCTAGCTTGCAGACGGTAGACTGTGAGACTTCCTGGCTTCTGTAACTGCGGAACCAATTCCTGGAATAAATGTCTCTCTCTCTCTCTCTCTTTCTCCATTTATACACCTATTCGTTGTTTCTCAGGAGAACCCTGATAAGCACAGGGCTTGTACAGCCCCTCTGGGCTACAGATGAAATCCAGCAAATGGAATCCAAAATCACCCCTGCTTTCACGATCTTCAGATACGATGGGGAGGGAGTAGAGGAGGATGAGGAGAAATTACATGGACACGAGCTCACCTGGATGACAGCCGACTGGAGCCCGAGTTCCCGGATTAAGCACCGTGTATCTGAACCCACGGCCCACGATGCCCGTCCTTCCAGGACCCACGTGGCTGACATCACCACTTGGAACAGGTGCCAACCAAGGTGATGGAGGTGTCACCTGACAGACATCAGGATCACGCTGGTGTTTCCAGGACTGGGGTTATCAAATGCTAAGGTCATAATGGGATGCTGGCTGCTCCCCCAAACCCCTGGCTTCCGGCTGGAGCGTGGGACAAGGTACGGGGCTAAAGGAAACAGGGGGCTACGAGCCAGGGAGACGGTTCAGCAGGAACGAGCTATCTGCAGGCCGCCTTTGATCCATTCCCGGCTGGGTTCCCATTTTAATTAGGTGGATGGTGAGGCCGCCATCCTTGGGGTCTCCTGGCTCCAGCAGTGGTCCCTGCACTGAAGAGGCTTCAGTGGCCTCTTGGGGGGGGGGGTCTTCCCAGGGGTCTCAGGAGCAGCACTGGTGAGCTGCACAGGTGTGCCTCTGTGTGTCCTCTGACCTCTCGGTGTGAGGCAAGGCGATGTAGAGGGGAGACAGGCTTTGGGAGGTAGAATTCGGGCTGTGGCCTTGCTAGGCGGTGTGTCAAGTCACTGGGCTTTTCTAAGCCTCGGTTTCATCCTCCGTGTCATCTGAGATACGAGGACAGTATTTGCCTCACAAAGTGGATGTCAAGATGAGAAATAACGTACGTCAAATGCCGACACAGTACATGGTAGATGGAAGTCGTAGGTGATGGCCATTATCACAGTCATGACGTAAGGGGCCCCACTCCGATGTCCCCGAGGATCGCAGCTGAGGTCGGGGCGTGTGTGGCAGTATCCTTGGGGTCTCCTGGGCTCCAGCAGTGGTCCCTGCCTGAAAGGGCTTCAGGGGCCCTTTGGGGGGGGGGTCTTCCCAGGGGTCTCAGGAGCAGCACTGGTGAGCTGCACAGGTGTGCCTCTGTGTGTCCTCTGACCTCTCGGTGTGAGGCAAGGCGATGTAGAGGGGAGACAGGCTTTGGGAGGTAGAATTCGGGCTGTGGCCTTGCTAGGCGGTGTGTCAAGTCACTGGGCTTTTCTAAGCCTCGGTTTCATCCTCCGTGTCATCTGAGATACGAGGACAGTATTTGCCTCACAAAGTGGATGTCAAGATGAGAAATAACGTACGTCAAATGCCGACACAGTACATGGTAGATGGAAGTCGTAGGTGATGGCCATTATCACAGTCATGACGTAAGGGGCCCCACTCCGATGTCCCCGAGGATCGCAGCTGAGGTCGGGGCGTGTGCGGCAGTGTCTCCTTCAGAGAGCGCACAGAACGCTCCCTGTCGGGCCCGTTGGACGCCGTGCGGCTCCGGCTCCCATGCCTCGCGCGGCGCAACGACTCGATGGCGCTCTCCCTGTCAGTCTGCCGTCAGCTCATCGCTGCTGTGGGTGGGGGAGAAGCGCGTACAGGTGATGAAGCTGAGGGGAGCCCAGCCTCCCTGTGGTACGAGCGAGAAACCCCTTCCGTGGGAACATCCTGCATTGATTGGTCCAGTGCGGGATACGTTCTAGAGTTTTTCTTTTTTCTTTTTTAAAATTGATCGATTGACTGGCCGTGCTGCGCAGCCGCAGGATCTTAGTTCCCCAACCAGGGATCGAGCCCGCGCCCCCTGCAGGGCAAGCGTGGAGTCTTAACCACTGGACCGCCAGCGAAGTCCCTAGAGTATTTTCCATGAAACATTCATTTTCTAGGCAACTTGATGTTCTGGAAATAACGTGAGGGTTTTTTTGTTTGTTTTTTAAAATTTATTTATTTATTTTTGGCTGTGCTGGGTCTTCGTTTCTGTGCGAGGGCTTTCTCTAGTTGCGGCAAGCGGGGGCCCCTCTTCGTCGCGGTGCGCGGGCCTCTCACTATTACGGCCTCCCTTGTTGCGGAGCACAGGCTCCAGACGCGCAGGCTCAGGAGTTGTGGCTCACGGGCCTAGTTGCTCCGCGGCATGTGGGATCTTCCCAGACCAGG
>NW_021145533.1:54869-55660 GCF_002837175.3 Physeter macrocephalus
ATGTGGGATCTTCCCGGACCGGGGCACGAACCCGTGTCCCCTGCATTGGCAGGCGGACTCTCAACCACTGCGCCACCAGGGAAGCCCAGCATGTGAGTTTTGCAACCCACAAACCTGATGCCAGTTCCAGGCTCTGCCACTCACTCACTGTGCGAACTGGGACAGGTTAACTGACGTCTGTGAGCCTCGATTTCTTCTGCAAAATAATCAGAGTGGTTATCAGGGTGAAAGGGAGTATCCCAGGTACATTTGTCTGCTCAGCCTACTGCAACAGAGAACCACAGACTCGGAGGCTTCAACGACAGAAAGTTGTGTTCTCACAGTTCTGGAGGCTGGAGGTCTGAGATCAAGGCGTCAGCAGGGTTGGTTTCTTCTGAGGCCTCTCTCCTGGACTTGCAGATGGCCGCCGTCTCTCTCAGCCCTGTGGTGGTCCCTCCTCTGTGCTTGGGCACCACTGGTATCTCTCTGTGTTCCAATTTCACCTTCTTATAAATACACAGGTCCGGTTGGATTAGGGCCCACCCTCCAGGCCTGGCTTCATTTTAAGTTAATCACATCTTTAAGGGCTCTATCTCCAAACACAGTCACATTCAGAAGTACTGGGGGGCTTCCCTGGTGGCGCAGTGGTTGAGAGTCCGCCTGCCGATGCGGGGGACGCGGGTTCGCGCCCCGGTCCGGGAGGATCCCACATGCCGCGGAGCGGCTGGGCCCGTGGGCCATGGCCGCTGGGCCTGCGCGTCCGGAGCCTGTGCTCCGCAACGGGAGAGGCCACAACGGTCAGAGGCCCGCGT
>NW_021145533.1:55859-79736 GCF_002837175.3 Physeter macrocephalus
GTCCGGAGCCTGTCCCCCGAAAGGGGAGACCCCACGACAAGGGAGGCCCGCCATACCCTCAAAAAAAAAAAAAAGAAGTACTGGGGATTAGGGCTTCAACATATGAATATTGGGCGGCGGGGGGAACACACGATTCAGCCCATAACACCAGGGAAAGCTTCTAGCCAAGTAGTGGCCTCCACAGATCCTCATTATTAGGAGACCCTGCCATTTCTTTCCCCAGCCTCTTTCTCCCTGCTCTTAAATCTGGAATGTTTTTGTGCTTTTGATAATTATGCAGGGGGTGATAGTAGTATTTTTCACAGAGCTTAATAGTAAAGACTAATTAATGTCAAGAAGAGAGGAAATGTGAAAAGTCTGCTCAGCATTGCTTTACACTCTACCCTCAGGGACTTCCCTTGGGCTAGTTTTACTAGTAGAGAAATTGTCTGCTGGTTCTGAATATGTGGAAAATGTGTTACTCCCAGGTCAAAAACATGCTGTGGTTACAACCGACCTCTCGTGCCTTTTGTGATGGGCTGTTTGCTGCATAAATGCAGAAAGGGTGTTTAGAGGATATTTCTACATCCACATTAGTGGAGCCTTTGTGGTGAGGTCTTAGTAGCATTTTTTTTTTTTTTTGGCCACATTGCATGGCATGCGGGATCCCCAACCAGAGATCGAACCCATGCCCTCTGCAGTGGAAGCATGGAGTCCTAACCATTGGACCACCAGGGAAGTCCAGTAGCATTATTTATTTTTATTGTCCTTGAAAAAGTCTAAGTAATCTTAAAATTGAAAGGCACCTCAACGTGATTGAGGGCCTTGTACGTGCCAGGTACTGTCCTGGATGTTGGAAATACAGAGAGGGTCTTGACAGGCTCTCTGCTCTCCGGGAGGTCAACTGTTTACAATAGCCCATACATCCACTGCCAGAGGTTACAAGGCAGTAGTACTTTCTATAGGTAACTTGAACCCTGGCTGGTGGTCACCGGCCTTGTGCCTGAACAGTGAGGGTGCTAGGATGCTTGCTACCTCGCCAGGCCTCCCTGATATCTGAATACGGAGTTAGATCTCTGTCCTACTTGCCCCTCCACAGGTTCAAGTATCACTTTCTGCCCAGGTGAGGCTGCCACATCCTTTGATTTGGGCCAAATGGCCTCGATTCCAACAGCTCATGATCTTGGGATTCGGTTCCCAGACCTGACCTCATGCTGGTCGGGTTTCTTACCATTTACCACTATCTCCCGGAAAGCATGGCCTCCAGAATGGACCCAACCCAGAGCAGTGCAGTGCCTGGGGTGGGATGGGGGACAGCCCCCCCCACCAAGACCCAAGGGCCATTTTCTCCACAAGCAGTGCGGTCACGCATGGTTTCTCGAAAGGCAAGAGTCTTTTTTCTCAAATTCCTAATGTTCAGACTCTTCATTAAATCACTTGACTTCTCCCTTCTCTGAATTAGGGTTGGGTTAGGGCTACATAATCAAGTCACCTGTCTCTCATCCCCTTTATTGTTATGAATGATAATGTTCATTTATTTATAGTAACGTTGACCAGCTATGCTGTAACAAAGGCCTTGCCTTAAATATTTTATGGATTTCTAAAAGCCTGACCTGTGGTTTGAGCTGCAAAGAGGATGACAGGTATGCCTTTGTCTTTCCAGAACAGTCCCAGGTCGCTGTGAGCCCAAGGACAGGCCAGCCTCTTTTGCTCAACGGCAGTCACTGAAGCAAATTCTTATCTCTGGGTTCCAGGGGAAAGGGACTTTGGAATTCGCAAAGACAGATTTTAAAATATGTTATACATACATAACAAGTAAATATAAATGATAATAGTAGGGAATTCCCTGGCAGTCCAGTAGTTAGGACGCTGCACTTTCACTGCCAAGGGCCTGGGTTCAATCCCTGATCAGAGAACTGAGATCCTGCAAGCAGCGAGGCATGGCCAAAAAAAAGATAATAATAGTCTACATGCACTTTCAGTGCACAATGTCATTCGGTCTTTACATCGACCCTGTAAGATCTTTTAACAGATTGGAAACTGAGGCAGAACAGTGAGGTAACCTGTCCAAGGAGCCAGAGCCAGTCAGCACTAAAGCCGGGACATGGAATCTGCTCATGTGGCTGCGATTCAGCAAATCAGTCAGGAGCAGTCACCAGCGCCACCAAGGGCCCTCCCAGAGCCAGGTGCCGGGAGAAGGTGGCGGGCAGAAAGCAGGGGGGCCCCAGAGCGCAGCCCAACCGGCTGGTGGCATTTTACTGGGGAGCCAGATGAACCGTACTTCAACACACACAAATACACACATGTACACACACACCGCAAACACACACATCACACCACACACACACACACACACACACACACACACACACACACACACACACACACACACAGGTGTCCGTGTCCGGCAAAGGAGGGGGAGAAAGACAGCAGGACTGGGGTTCTGACTGAGGGAATCTGGGACAGCTTTACCAAAGTGACTTCTGAGTTGGACTTTGAAAGACAGTAGAGTCTGAACAGGAGGAAGGGACTTGGGGAGCAGAGACCCCAGATCCCTCCAGGCAGGGCACAGCAGGAACAAGGCTTCGGGCCGAGGGACAAGGCAGGCACATCCTGAGGAGGGCGGGGTGTGGCCAGGGGCCTGGGGGAGAGGACGAAGCAGGAGAAGGACTGCGGTGATGGTAGCCCCAGCACGGCTTCTGTTTCGAAGAATTTCTACCTGCGCTCTTTCCCTGTCGTGCCTTTGGAACTTGGAATTTGTCTGCGCACTGCCCTCTGCTTCCAATGGTCTCCCCCTCTTTCTTTCCACCTGAGTTCCAGGCTAAGAATAAACGCACTTCTTCCCTGAAGCGTTTATTGATCCCGTGGCGGGAAGGACCTCGCCCTCCTGAGCTACTGGAGCTAATGCCTTGTGGTCATTCGGGGTAAGTACACTGGGCGCCCTGGGAGGGAGGGAGGGTGCCCTGCTCACCTCTGTCCCTTTCCAGGACCCCGTTTCTGTCCCTGCACGTGGTGCTTATCCCGGCCCCTCCTCTGAATAAGTCCGTGGACTTGCCCCAGGAGCCCCCTGGCCGCTCACCCCCCGGGGCCCCAGGCCGCAGCACTCACTGTGCAATAAGCCTCTCTCCTCCGGGGGCACACGGAGCTAAGCTGGACCCCTGTCCAGTCTGGACCCTCACACAGTTTGTGTTCCCCTTTCCCAGCAAACGTGCCAGGCAGAGAAGGAGGACGCCTTGCCTCCTGCCGGCAGGATCTCTTGCAGGAGCCCCTCTGGGTCTACAAAGTTTGCTGGCATTTTATTGTTTCTGTTGGACAGTTCAAACCCAGGACACTTGCCCTTCATTATTACAGATGCAGCAGAATTACGGCAGCGCATCTCTGTGGGCCCCCTTCCTGCCCCAGGGGAAGGACAGAGGGGCTCCAAGCCACTCTCTGGTGTGCTGCCCCAGAGTCTGGCTGAAGGTCCTGGGCACCCATCAAGGTTCACCCTGTGGCCCAGGGAGAGTCTGGAGGTCAGGAAATAAAGGGAACACAAAGCCATTTGGTCTCTGTCTCTTACTGTCCAGAAACTTGCTTCTCACTGTGACAGAAGGTGTAGAGGTGAGGCCTCGCCCAGGGAGGCCAGTTGTGCTGGGCTCACTCCCGAGTCCAGAGTCCCCCGCGGCCCCAGCCCCTGCACGACAAGGGAAAGGTGCACATGGCTAACCTTGCACATCAGAGGCCTCCTCATGCTTGCTTTGCCTCTCCCCTCTGAGCTTCACGTGCTTTGGTGAAGATGAAAGGAGAAAGGAGTTAGAGGCCTTCATTTCCTTCTGTGCTTTGCCATCCCAAGCCTTCATTCCTCTCCTCTATCCTAGTAAAGCTGAAAGGGATCCTTTGTCAGCCTTAGTGCACTTTCCCAGCCCCATGTGGGGGCCATCGTCCCCTGGCCACATCTGTATCCTTCTTGCTGTATCTTATCTTTCTCCAGGATACATTGAACAGCTGTGCAGATTGTTCACTGCACAACCCTGGGGGGAGCCATTCACAGACATGAGGAGGTGAATGCACAAAGGTACACAACCACGTCGTGGGCCCTCTTCTGCATTTCATACACTGTTTGTGTGTGTGTGTGTGTGTGTGTGTGCGGTACGCGGGCCTCTCACTGTGATGGCCTCTCCCGTTGCGGAGCACAGGCTCCGGACGCGCAGGCGCAGCGGCCACGGCTCACGGGCCCAGCCGCTCCGCGGCACGTGGGATCTTCCCGAACCGGGGCACGAACCCGCGTCCCCTGCATCGGCAGGCGGACCCCCAACCACTGCGCCACCAGGGAAGCCCTCATACACTGTCTTTGTCACGTCAGAGTCCATCAGAGGCTTCTCTGAGTTGGCGGCTCTGAGGTCCTTTTCCCGTTTTTGAGAAGAGTCTGGCTCAGAGAACTATTTCTCTATTAGAAGAAAAAACAATTCAGGGATTATGACAAAGTGGTAACTAATACTTGGCCTCAGTGCTGGGGAGAAACGAAGAGGGTGGCGAGGAGTTGGGAGAAAATAGAGCATGTAAGCCTTAAAGACAGGGATAACCTCAACTCAGTTCTGGGAGATTCTGGCCATAGAAGTGAGTCGTTCTCATCGCCCACACAGAGAAAGAAAACTGTCATCAGAGTGATGGAGACATTCTTTCGGGCAGCAGACTGCAGTTCTGAAGGCTGTCTGGCCAGGCAGCACCTATGGGACCTGCAGGATTTTCCTCTTATGATGGCACCATCCTCCCTGCTTTGGTTCCATAACGTCCTTTTTTTTTCTTCTTAAATTTATTTTACTGAAGTCTAGTTGATTTACAATGTTGTGTTAATTTCTGCTGTACAGCAAAGTGATTCAGTTATACATGTATATACATTCTTTTTCAGATTCTTTTCCATTATGGTTTATCCCAGGTTATTGAATATAGTTCCCTGTGCTATACAGTAGGACCTTGTTGTTCATAATTTCTTTTTATTTTTTAATTTTTAAAAAATTTTAACCATGTTTTAAAGTTGAAGTATACTTAACTTGCAATGTGGTAGTTTCAGGTGTACAGCAAAGTGATTCCATTACACATATATATATCATAATTTCTTGATGAACACAGTTTTGTTCTCACAGCAAGGCTGGGACATTTGATCTCAGGGATGAGTCCGTCTGGGGACTTCCCTGGCGGTCCAGTGGTTAAGACTCTGTGTTGGGCTTCCCTGGTGGCGCAGTGGTTGCGCGTCCGCCTGCCGATGTGGGGGAGCCGGGTTCGCGCCCCGGTCTGGGAGGACCCCGCGGGCCATGGCCGCTGGGCCTGCGCATCCGGAGTGTGTGCGGTACGCGGGCCTCTCACTGTGATGGCCTCTCCCGTTGCGGAGCACAGGCTCCGGACGCGCAGGCGCAGCGGCCACGGCTCACGGGCCCAGCCGCTCCGCGGCACGTGGGATCTTCCCGGACCGGGGCACGAACCCGCGTCCCCTGCATCGGCAGGCGGACCCCCAACCACTGCGCCACCAGGGAAGCCCTCATACACTGTCTTTGTCACGTCAGAGTCCATCAGAGGCTTCTCTGAGTTGGCGGCTCTGAGGTCCTTTTCCCGTTTTTGAGAAGAGTCTGGCTCAGAGAACTATTTCTCTATTAGAAGAAAAAACAATTCAGGGATTATGACAAAGTGGTAACTAATACTTGGCCTCAGTGCTGGGGAGAAACGAAGAGGGTGGCGAGGAGTTGGGAGAAAATAGAGCATGTAAGCCTTAAAGACAGGGATAACCTCAACTCAGTTCTGGGAGATTCTGGCCATAGAAGTGAGTCGTTCTCATCGCCCACACAGAGAAAGAAAACTGTCATCAGAGTGATGGAGACATTCTTTCGGGCAGCAGACTGCAGTTCTGAAGGCTGTCTGGCCAGGCAGCACCTATGGGACCTGCAGGATTTTCCTCTTATGATGGCACCATCCTCCCTGCTTTGGTTCCATAACGTCCTTTTTTTTTCTTCTTAAATTTATTTTACTGAAGTCTAGTTGATTTACAATGTTGTGTTAATTTCTGCTGTACAGCAAAGTGATTCAGTTATACATGTATATACA
Source organism: Physeter macrocephalus (assembly GCF_002837175.3). Taxonomy (NCBI): domain Eukaryota; kingdom Metazoa; phylum Chordata; class Mammalia; order Artiodactyla; family Physeteridae; genus Physeter; species Physeter macrocephalus. Next base: position 61,914 of record NW_021145533.1, read on the forward strand.
TTCTTTTTCAGATTCTTTTCCATTATGGTTTATCCCAGGTTATTGAATATAGTTCCCTGTGCTATACAGTAGGACCTTGTTGTTCATAATTTCTTTTTATTTTTTAATTTTTAAAAAATTTTAACCATGTTTTAAAGTTGAAGTATACTTAACTTGCAATGTGGTAGTTTCAGGTGTACAGCAAAGTGATTCCATTACACATATATATATCATAATTTCTTGATGAACACAGTTTTGTTCTCACAGCAAGGCTGGGACATTTGATCTCAGGGATGAGTCCGTCTGGGGACTTCCCTGGCGGTCCAGTGGTTAAGACTCTGTGTTGGGCTTCCCTGGTGGCGCAGTGGTTGCGCGTCCGCCTGCCGATGCGGGGGAGCCGGGTTCGCGCCCCGGTCTGGGAGGATCCCGCGGGCCATGGCCGCTGGGCCTGCGCGTCCGGAGCCTGTGCTCCGCAACGGGAGAGGCCGCAGCAGAGGGAGGCCCGCATACCACAAAAAAAAAAAAAAAAAAGACTCTGTGCTTCCAACACAGGGGGCATGGGTTCGATCCCTGGCTGGGGAGCTAAGATCCCACATGCCATGCAGTGCAGTCAAAAAAAAGAATGAAAAAAAAGGGATGAGTCAGTGTGGATGCAGTGGCTCCCTCACGAGTCCTCAAGCAGTGAGCTAGTTCTTGCTGGTAAAGAGGACGAGGGAGGACCAGGAGGGTGTGTCCTCGGGGAATCCCATGAAGAACGCACTCCAAGGAGCTCTACACAATCGCTCGCTGCACAGACCTGCCGGGTGAGGGTCCCTGGTGGGCCAGAGAGTGGCATTCAGGAGCAGTTCAGGGAGGGCCAGGGTGTGAGGGGAGCGGCCCCCAGGAGTGAGTGGGAATTTGTGGGCGAGGATAAACAGCTGCCCAGAGGTGTCCCCTGCGGGCCCCGGAGGCTGGGGCTGATCTCCAGAGTACGCTGGACTCTCCCCCAGGGGAAGGGTCTCCCCCGAGCTCCGGGGCTGCTGGTCCAGCCATCCTGTCAGGCAGACGCTGGGGCCGGGGTTCTGGTGAGAGCCAGGGGTGGTAAGGGCTGCGAAATGAGGCCAGGTCCCCACTATGGGCTGAACGGTGCCCCTTCCCAGATTCATCTGTTGAAGCCCCCGTATCTCAGAGTGTGACCGTATTTGGAGATAAGGTCTTCAAAGGGGTGACTGAGTTAGAATGAGGCCTTTAGGGTGGGCCCTCATCCAGTCTCACTGCTGTCCTTATAAGAAGAAAAAAATGTAGAGACCAGGCAGAGGACACAGAGGGGAAAAGACTACATGAGCACACAGTGAGAAGGAGACTGTGATACTGTGATATATAAAAAAATATATATTTGGTCACCCAGATGACCAAAATATATTCCTCATATATATTTGGTCTCTGTCCACAGTTCCTGACTCACAGCTCCCCAAACCCTCGGAACTTCCTAAGGGTTGAGAGTGATAAATGTGAACGAGGTGACTTTTGGATCCCACCTAAGGATGGGGGCTGGTTGCCAGGGAGACCAACCAAGTGACTAGAGGGTTGGAACTTTCAGTCTTGCCCCCAACCCCTGGGGAGGTGTGTGGGGCTGGAGGTTAGATCAGTTGCCATCACCAATGATTTAATCAACCATGCCTATGTAATGAAGTATCCAAAAAACCCAAAGGGATGGAATTTGGAAAGCTTCTGGGTTGGTGAACACGGGGAAATTCAGGGAGAGCCGTGTGCCTGGAGAGGGCATGGAAGTTCCCCCATCTCTTCCCATATACCTTGCCCTGTGCATCTCTTCCACCTGGCTCTTCTTGAGTTACATTCTTTTGTACTAAGCCACTCATCTAGTAAGTAAAATGCTTCTCTGAGTTCTGTGAGCTGCTCTAGCAAATTAACTGTGTCTGAAGTGGGGGAGAGGGGCAGTCTTGTAGGACTGAACCCTTAACCTGTGGGATCTGATGCTATCTCTGGGTAGACACGTTAGAATTGAGTTGAATTGTAAGATACCCTGGTGGTGTCTGAGGATTGTTTGTTGGTATGGGGGACCACCGCCCCCCCCCCAATTAGAATTGGGTTCAGGAACCTAATTTAGTGACCATCCATAAGCCAAGGAGAAAGGCCTCAGAAGAAACCAACATTTCTGACACCTTGATCTCAGAGTTCCAGGCTCCAGAACTGTGAAAAAAATTAATTTCTATTGTTTAAGTCAAGAAACTGAGGGTGGCTTCCAGCCAAAAGCCAGCTAGGAACTAAGGCCCTCATCAGTCCAACAGCCCCAAAGGAACTGAATCCTGCCGACAACCACAGATATGAGTTTGGAAGTGGATCCTCCCTGAGCTGAGCCTTCAGACAAGACCTCAACCTTGGCCAACTACAGCCTTGTGAGAGACCCTGAGCAGAGGACAGCAAAGCTGTGTCCAGATTCCTGACCCGCAGCAGCTGTGTGATAGTAGATGTGTTTTAAGGAATGGTGTGCTAACGTTACTTGGCAGTAGGTAAATAACACAATCCTGAAATAGCTCTTTGAGATGGAGGCTGGAGTTTATTCTGGGCCCAGTTAACATTGGCCTGAGGTAGACTCCTCGACTGTACCTGGAAACTGGAGTCTCCAGGGATGAATCACCTCTCCACTGACTCTCAAATTCCTCATTGATGAAATGAGAAGTTTGGACAGATTTCCAAGGTCTCTTCTGGTGCCAACTTTCTACGATATGATTAAGAGGCCACAGCCAGCACACTTGGGTTCGTTGGCTTGTGGCAGCCCATTGACACCTTGTTTAAAAGCCAGTGTTTGGCATTTCAGAGTTTTGCAGAAGGCAGCCGGAGTGGGTCAGATAGTACCTCCCCAAATTCACGTCCTTCCAGAACCTCAGAGTGTGACCTTATTTGGAAGGAGGGTCTTTGCAGATGTAATTAGGTTGAGATCCTACTGGATTAGGGTTGGCACCCCCAAATCCAATGACTGGTGTCCTTTTAAGAAAAAGAAGGGAATTCCCTGGTGTTCCAGTAGTTAGGACTCGGTGCTTTCACTGCTGTGGGCCTGGGTTCCATCCCTGGTCGGGGAACTAAGATCCCACAAGCTGCACCACACAGCCAGGAAAAAAAAAAAAAGAAAAAGAAGAGGAGGACACACAGAGACACACTGAGAAGAAGGGGATATGCAGATATGAAGACAGAGGCAGAGATGTGAGTCATTGGCTACAAGCTGAGGAATCCAAGGCTGCCAGGAATCACCAGAAGCTACGAGAGAAACAAGGAAGGATTCTTTCCGAGATCCTTTGACGGGAGCATGGTCCCGCTGACACCTTGATTTTGGACTTCTCATCTCCAGAACTGTGAATGAATACATTTCCTCTGTTTTCAGTCCAGTTTGTGGTAATTTGATATGGCAGCCCTAGGAGACTCATACAACAGCATATTTATTTTCTTTTAAATTTATGTATACTATACAGAAGTCATTGATGTTCTTGGAATTTTCATGAAGTATAGATATTCTACTATGTGGCCATGAAGAAGGATGATTTTGAAGAGTTTTAGGTACTACTATAAACAGTTTTCCAAATTAAGAACAGAAAGCAGAATTATGTGCAGTGTGATTATGACCGGGTAAAAAGGAGACCCTTTGCAGAGGGAAAGCTGAAATAGTAGGACTGTGGAAGATTTTCTCCCTTTTAATTTTTCAAAATTCTTTAATATGTTTATATTCACTTCTGTGGAAAATATTATAGGAAAATTGCATAAAAGGAATCCAGATTTTAAGAGAGTATGTGAAACACGTAGGTGATGGAACATGATAATGACGTGAGTTTGTGACCCCACTACCCGCCCAGGAAGAACAGTGTTAGCCACGAAAGTGCATCACCTGTATACTTTTTCCCTATCTACCCCCTCCCTCCCAGAGGTAATAAATATTCAAAGTTGAACTTCTATCACTATTTTACCTTTTTAAAAATAGTATTGCGGGCTTCCCTGGTGGCGCAGTGGTTGAGAGTCCGCCTGCCGATGCAGGGGACATGGGTTCGCGCCCCAGTCTGGGAGGATCCCACGTGCCGCGGAGCGGCTGGGCCCGTGAGCCATGGCCGCTGAGCCTGCGCTTCTGGAGCCTGTGCTCCGCGACAGGAGAGGCCACGACAGTGAGAGGCCCGTGTACCGCAAAAAAAAAAAAAAAAAAATAGTATTGCTATGAATTGTGAATCTGTAAATGGTAACTGTTCAGTCCTATTTATTTTGAGGTTTATTAGAATGGTGTACATCCTAGTTTTGTGACATGCTTTTTTGGTTCAATGTTATATGCCTAACATTGATCCATACTGATGTATATAGCTGTTCTTCACTCAGTTTCGTTGCTGTATAGCCTGCTTTTCAAATGTATTCATTTATGGCTTTGTCCAGGTATTTGGGAATAAAGGAATAGAGGTGGGGAAAAAGGAAAATCAGATTTTGAGACAAAATTTTCAGACAGCCAAACTCTGCACACAGGGACCTGTGGCATGATTTGACCAAGTCATGATTGTTTTCTTTCTTCTTTCCCTCCCGGTTTGCGTATTTCCTCACCTGCTGCCAGGACATGATTTCAGAGGGTTGCGTGCTACCGGACCTGAGCCTGCCCCGCCCCGGCTCCCATTTCAGGAAGACCCGAGGGCAGAGTCCCTGGACAGCTCAGCAGGGCGCAGACCTCACAGCTCAGCGAAACTGCTGCTTTCTTAGGAAGTGGTTAGGAAGGGTCTTTTATTTTTGGCATTTTTGCTTCCTCTCTGCATCTTTGGCCCATGCAGTGACCTCAGCGTCTCCTGACTGTGGAGTCACATGCCTTTCTCTACCTTGGAGTCTGAGCTTTATAAAGCCCCAACTCTTTGGCAATAGGTAACGTGTGGGCCTGACGTCAGCAGTGCGGACAAGTCTCTCCGCCGCTCTCTATCCGTCCATGTGACTGCAGTGACTCCTGGGGCGCCCCGATTTGAGCCTCCCTAGAGGAACCCACAGCGCACACTGTCCTGAGACAGCCCCTGACCCGCTAATGACGGCCCTCATGTGCTGCTTGGTTTACAAAGCCTCTCCAAACACACTCCCATATGATTCCTGCAGCAACCCCGCGGGCAGGCACTCCAAGTCCATTTGACGGAGGGGACGGTCCATCGCCAGGTGGGACAATGGGGTGGGAAAAGTGTGGTCAGAGAAGACGCTGGCATTTATTTATTAAGACTCTTCTCCGGGCCTTGCCCTGCACTGGGTGCTCTGTACACGCTTGACCCTTTAAACAAACTTGTGAGGCAAGTAGTATTTTCATACTATTTTTTAAAAAAGACAACCGTTATGTTCCTCTTCCCCCCCCCCCCAAATTCATATGTTGAAGTCCTTACCCCCAGTGGACGGTATTGGGTGGTGGGGTCTTTGGGAGATAATTAAGTTTATATAAAATTATGAGATTGGGGCCCCCATGATGGGATGAGTGTCCTCACAGGAGAAAGATCAGAGCTCTCACTCCAGCACGTGAGGACACAGCGACAAGGCAGCTCTCACCCAGATACTGGATCTGCTGGCACCTCGGTCTTGGGTTTCCAGCCTCCAGAAATGTGAGAAGTAAATGGTGGGTAAGCTGCCCAATCTATGGTATCCTTGTTATTGATTCTGAATTGACTAGGACAATAACCAGGCTCAAAGTGTAGAGTGACACAGAAACCAAGGGAAGAGCGGGAACTGAAACTCAGCCCTGGGTCTCAGGTTTAGTGCTTTTGCCTATCGCTAACTACATTATGAGCAACGGATTACACCAGAACTAGTACAGGCACACTTCAGGGTCCTGTGGGTTTGGTTCCAGGACACCACAAGCAAGTCACGTGAATTTGTTTCCGGTGCATATAAAAGTTATGTTTATGCTATACTGCAGTCTGTCATGTGTGCAACAGCATTAAGTCAAAAACAATGTACAGGGAGTTCCCTGGCGGTCCAGTGGTGAGGACCCTGCGCTCTCACTGCCGGGGCCCTGAGTTCAATCCCTGGTTGGGGAACCAAGATCCCACGAGCCGTGCGGCTCAGCCAGTATTGATTCTGAATTGACTAGGACAATAACCAGGCTCAAAGTGTAGAGTGACACAGCAACCAGGGGAAGAGCAGGAACTGAAACTCAGCCCTGGGTCTCAGGTTTAGTGCTTTTGCCTATCGCTAACTACATTATGAGCAACGGATTACACCAGAACTAGTACAGGCACACTTCAGGGTCCTGTGGGTTTGGTTCCAGGACACCACAAGCAAGTCACGTGAATTTGTTTCCGGTGCATATAAAAGTTATGTTTATGCTATACTGCAGTCTGTCATGTGTGCAACAGCATTAAGTCAAAAACAATGTACAGGGAGTTCCCTGGCGGTCCAGTGGTGAGGACCCTGCGCTCTCACTGCCGGGGCCCTGAGTTCAATCCCTGGTTGGGGAACCAAGATCCCACGAGCCGTGCGGCTCAGCCAGAAGAGAAAACAATAATGATAAAATAAAACAGTGTACATACCCTAACGAAAAAATACTTTCTTGCTAAAAAATGCTAACCCTCATCTGAGCCTTCAGTAAATCACCATCTTTTTGCTGGTGGAGGGTCTCGCCTCGATGTGTACGCTGCTGACCCATCAGGGTGGGTGGTGGCTGCTGAAGGCTGGGTGGCCGTGACAATAGCTTAAAATCAGACCACAGTGAAGTATGCCTCATCCACTGCCTCTTCCTTTCATGAATGATTTCTCTGTAGCAGGCAATGCTGTTTGACAGCATTTTACCCAAAGTAGGACTTCGTTCAAAGTTGGAGTCAATCCTCTCAAACCCTGCCACTGCTTTATCAACTAAGTGGATGTCATATCCTAAATCCTTTGTTGTTGTTTCAACAATCTTCCCAGATTCCATCTCAAGAAACCACTTTCTTTGCTCATCCATAAGAAGCAAATCCTCGGGGCTTCCCTGGTGGCGCAGTGGTTGAGAATCCGCCTCCCAATGCAGGGGACACGGGTTCGATCCCTGGTCCGGGAAGATCCCACATGCCGTAGAGCTGCTAAGCCCGTGCACCACAACTACTGAGCCTGCGCTCTAGACCCCGCGAGCTACGACTACTGAGCCTGCGTGCCACAACTACCGAAGCCCGTGCGCCTAGAGCCTGTGCTCTCTAACAAGAGAAGCCACTGCAATGAGAAGCCCGCGCACCGCAACGAAGAGTAGCCCCTGCTCGCCGCAAGTGGAGAAAGCCTGTGCGCTGCAACTGGAGAAAGCCTGCGCGCAGCAACGAAGACCCAACTCAGCCAAAAATAAATAAATAAAATAAATAAATTTTTTAAAAAAAGCAAATCCTCACCCATTCAAGGTTTATCATGAGATTGTAGCAATTTAGTCCCATCCTTAGGCTGCACTTCTAATTCTAGTTCTCCTACGGTTTCCACCACATCTGCAGTGACTTCCTCCACTGAAGCCTTGAACCCCTCCAAGTCATCCATGAAGGCTGGACTCAGCTTCTTCCATACTCCTGTTCATGTTGATATTTGGACCTCTTCCCATGAATCATGGATGTTCTTAATGGCATCTAGAATGGTGAATCCTTTCCAGAAGGTTTTCAACGGACTTTGCCCAGTTCCATCAGAGGAATCTCTATCTATGGCAGCTATAGCCTTATGAAATGTATTTCTTAAATAGTAAGACTTGAAAGTCAAAAGGACTCCTTAATCCATAGTCTGCAGGCATTATGTTAACAGGCATAAAAGCAACATTAATGTTACTGTACGTCTCCATCAGATGATGGGTGACCAGGTACATTGTCAATGAGAAGTAATATTTTGAAAGGAATCTTTTATTCTGAACAGTAGGTCTCAACATGAGCTTAAAATAGTCAGTAAACCATGCTGTAAACAGATGTCATGTCATCCAGGCCTTGTCATTCCATTTATAGAGCACAGGCAGAGTAGATTTAGCATAATTCTTAAGGATCCTAGGAATTTGGGAATGGTAAGTGAGCACTGGTTTCAACTTAAAGTCACCAGTTGCATTAGCCTAATAAGAGAGTCTGCCTGTCCTTAGAATCTTTGAAGCCAGGCATTGACTTCTCCTCTCTAGCTATGAAATTCCTAGGTGGCATCTTCTTCCAATATAAGGCATTTCGTCTACACTGAAAATCTGTTCTTTAGTGTAGCTGTTATGGATTCCAAGCTCGCACTGCATTTAGGCCCCTATAGGACAATGATGGAAGGGAAACTGCCCTGCCCTGGGAGTGGCTCCTGGCCCAAACTGGGTGCCCTATTGGGTCTTAGATCACGATACCAGACCAGGTCCCTGTGTCCCAGGAACTAACACAGGATTTTCTAATTGATCCCTACAAGGAGGAGGAGCCAGTGCCACAGCTTCCTGAGCCCCAGTGTCGGGAATTGGGGCTGGATGGGAATGTGAGGTAGTGGGAGGGGTGGGTATATTGGCACAGCAGCTGGGACAGCCAGCTTGGCCAGAGGTTGGAGCAACATATCCTAAACCTTGTTCCCTTTCTTTTCTTCCTGTATGACAGATTTTCCCTTGGGTTTCTCTTACCATAAGGTGACAACTGTCTGACTTTTTCCCACCCTGATATAAGAGCACAAATGCTTTCACATAGAGGATTTCATCATTCTTCCCCGCGTCTTCACAGAATAGCTATAGAGCCACTCAAAGGCCACCGTGAAACCATAAATAGCAATTGATCCTCTCTAACGATTCATTAAAAGGATGCCTTTTTGCCTTGGCATCAACCAACTGGGCTGAATTCTGGGATGGGGCTTTTGGTGATTTTAGGAACCAAGTGGAAACGTTCTCTTTTCCCTGGGAATGTCCCACTTTTGGACAAGAGCAGACAGGTTTTTTTGGTTCTTTTCCTCAATTTGACATCAGTCTGTAAATGGAGAAATGGTACCAAAACAAAATGAAATGAGAAACCCAAAGAACAAACAGAAAACCCTAAATAAACCCTCAAGTTTTGTCTCGGGGTTTTACATATCACAAGAACCATCAACCCAACCCCCATGCAATGTGACCCCTTGGCCAGGCCAATGATACAGGAGACCATAAACGATGTAATTAACACAGCAAGGGTGACAGTACACGGTGCACAGGGTCCCAAGATAACCCTGCCTAAGCCACTCTTGGAGATCCTAACAGGTACTGTAGTCACACATTGTTACAATAAAATATCATCTTCCTGTCAGTCATGGGTTCATAGCTGTAATCAGACCACTTATCCAAAATGCACCCCAGAGGACTTTCTTTAGGGATAGTTGAAACATTCCCCAATTTTTAAAGACAGAAATACCAGACAAAACACAAATGGCACACACAAATGCTAGCATCCAAAGAAACAAACGAACTGGTTCACAGATCAGGTACGAGTCTAGCAACTAATTCCTCTCTCCAGCAGGGTACCCCACTCAAATACAAAGCAAATTGGCTTATTCTGGAGAAAAAAAGCCCAAGACAGAGGAAATAAAATTTCTGGCTGTACACCAGAGTGACTTACCCTACTGTATTGAGCCTGTCAGCTCCCAGATGTCAATTCCCTGCTCCATTTGCCAAGGGGCAGCCAGTGCTGCTTCAGGGAATTTTGAAGGAAAGAGTCTCAGGACAAGTGGTCCCAGCAGCTGCCCGGGCCTTACCAGAAAATTCCCCAATCTGGGGCCTGCAGGCCACAGGCAGCAAGGCTCCTGGCTGGCTTCAGAACATGGTAGACTTGTGTCCCAAGGAGCCATCTTCCCCTAGTTAGAATTCAGACTTCTTTTATACTGAAAGGGGTGGGAGTAAAGCCCTGGTTGCGTCAGCCTCCAGAGGGGATAGGTTAATTTCTTCCTTCCTGCAGCCATTCACAGGTGGGCCTGGTCAGGATGTTTCCTGGGAGCTAAACACAGGTATTTTAGCTGAATGCTCACTCCCTGCGGGGCAGGGTTCCCAGAGATGGGCCATTATGTATCATTTAAGCTTCTTGGAAACATCCTTTTAGTGATTAACTTGTAATAGAATACAAAGGGTCTTCCTTATTACATAGCCACCTTCGTGAATTATCTGAGCTGGGTCTCTTGGGTTCTACAGCTTCTCCATCAGCACTTGCTGCTTCACTCCGCACTTTTACGTGGTGGAGACGGCTCCTTTCCTTCAACCTCGTGAACCCGTCTCGGCTAGCTTCACTTTTCTTTGGCAGCTTCCTCATCTCTCAGCCTTCAAAGAAATGAAGAGAGTTAGGGCCTCGCTCTGGATTAGGCTTTGGGTTAAGGGAATGTTGTGGCTGGTTTGATCTTCTATCCAGAGCACTAAACGCTTTCCGTATCACCAATAAGGGTGATGAATTTCAACACATGCCTACATTGGGACTTCCCTGGCGGTCCAGTGCTTAAGACTCCACACTTCCAACGCAGGGGGCACAGGTTCCATCCCTGGTCGGGGAGCATACTTCCATCCCCCCAAAGTTTCCTTGTGCCCCTTTGTAATTCACCCCTGCTTTCACCCCTGTCCCCAGGGCACCACTGATAAGCTGTTTGTTACTGAGTGTTTTCATTTTTGAGAATTTTAGATTACTGGAACCACACAGTGCATTCTCTTTTAGGTCTGGCTCCTTGCATTCAACCTAATGATTTTGAAAATCATCCATGTTATTATGTGTATCGATAGTTTGTTCCTTTTTAAAAAAAATTTTTTTTTAGGTCTTCCCTGGTGGCGCAGTGATTGAGAGTCCGCCTGCCGATGCATGGGACATGGGTTCGTGCCCCGGTCCGGGAAGATCCCACATGCCGTGGAGCGGCTGGGCCCGTGAGCCGTGGCCGCTGAGCCTGCGCGTCCGGAGCCTGTGCTCCGCAGCGGGAGAGGCCACAACAGTGAGAGGCCCGCGTACCGCAAAAAAAAAAAAAAAAAAAATTTTTATTGAGGTATAGTTGTTTTACAATGTTGTGTTAGTTTCTACTGTACAGTGGAGTTCCCTGTGAGTTTGTTCCTTTTTAAAAATTAAATATTAACAGCTTTATTGAGGTACAATTGGCATACAATAAACTGCATGTATTTAACCTATACACTTTGATAAATTTTGACCCATGAATATGCACAATGAAACCATCACATTAATCAAAATACTGAAAACATCCATCACTCCCCAAAGTTTTCTTGGGCCCCTGTGTAATCCCTCCCTGCTGCTTTTCTCTGTCCACCACCCCCGGCCCCAGGCAACCACTGATTTGGCTCTAACTATGGATTCAACTACATTTTCTAGAATTTTATATACATGGAATCATATAGTATGGGCTTCTTTTTGTCTGGCTTCTTTTTTTAAGAAAATAAATTTATTTATTTATTTATTTTTGGCCGCGCTGGGTCTTCGTTGCTGCACGCAGGCTTTCTCTGGTTGTGGTGTGCAGGCTTCTTGTTGCGGTGGCTTCTCTTGTTGCGGAGCACGGGCTCCAGAGCGCAGGCTCAGTAGTTGTGGCTCACGGGCTTAGTTGCTCCGGGGCATGTGGGATCTTCCCGGACCAGGGCTCGAATGCATGTCCACTGCACTGGCAGGCGGATTCTTAACCACTGCGCCACCAGGGAAGTCCCTTGTCTGGCTTCTTGTATGTAGATTCGTCTCTGTAGGTACATGCTCACTTTTTTTTTTTATTACTGACAGTAGTTGTGGCTCACGGGCTTAGTTGCTCCGGGGCATGTGGGATCTTCCCGGACCAGGGCTCGAATGCATGTCCGCTGCACTGGCAGGAGGATTCTTAACCACTGCGCCACCAGGGAAGTCCCTTGTCTGGCTTCTTGTATGTAGATTCGTCTCTGTAGGTACATGCTCACTTTTTTTTTTTATTACTGAATAGTATTCCATTGAACAGACCACAGTTTGTTTTATTCACTCACCATGGATGGAAGTTTGGGTTGTTTCCATTTCTTGGCTATTATAAAGAAAGCTGCAGTGAACACGTGAGTGCAAGTCTTTGTGTGAATAAGATTTTAATTCCTGCTGAGTAAATACCTAAAAGCGGAATGGCTAGATCATCTGTAGGTGTATGCTGAATTTTTCAACACCTGTCAAACTGTTTTTCTAAGTGGTTATACCTTTTTACACTCCCACCGGCAGTGTATGAGTTCCAGCTCCTCCACACCCTCACCAGCACCTGCTGTGATCATCCTTTAGTGTAACAGTCCAGTGGGTAGGCAGTTGTATCTTATCATGGTTTTAATTTGCTGATGACTGGTGATGTTAAACACTTTTTCATGTTCTTATTGGCCATTCATATACCTTCTTTTGTGAAATGTTTATCCAAGCCTTTTGCCCATTTTTGAAATTGGGCCATGTGCCTTCTTCTGAGTGAGTGAAATGCAAAGTCTAGACAGTGCTACAGACATGTAAATTACTTGCACAGGGACAGTGCGCCCTGCCTAGTTTTCCTTCTGACGTTTATAGCTTGCTGCCCACATCAAGTGGTGGTGGTGGTAGAGGGGAACTATAAGGGCCTGGGCAAACGCAGCCAGCAGGGTCACATGCAGAGGACGGGGGTGGGGTGAGGTTGGCGGGAATCTTATGCCATCATAACCTCTGAAAGAGGGTCCACGTATCTGGAAAGGTCACTGCGTCTGGGCACCCCTTCCCACTTTTTTGATCCCAGCCCCTATATGGCTCCAGGTTGAAATTCCCTCAAAACTACGGACACACAGATTACCAGGAAATGTGGCTGCAAAGTGCAAACAACAGAGCTTAATCTTATCTCCAAACTGATGTCTGTGTAAAGCCGAAGCAGCCAGGATGTGGGTTTGGTGGTCTTTGCTCTGCTGCCTCAGGGAGGTTTTGTGGATCACAGGGCAATGATTTGCCAGTAATGATGACTGGGGTGAGGATATGAATAATTCTTTACACTTACTGAGCACACAACAATTTAAAAAGTCTGTCCTTGCCTAGTGTCCTTTTTCCCTTTGAGATGGGCAGGGCATTGGTCAGTGTGCCCATTTTACAGGGAGACTGACTGAGGGTCTGACAGGCTGGGAGTGATGGAGGCAGGACGCCTTCTCCAGCCCAGAGAGACCTGGTGGAGTCATTCCCAGGGCAGCCTCTGCATCACATGGCTGTGACCTCCCACACAGTTCACCTGCTTCAGGTGTACCTTATCTTCTCTCTTTTCCCTGTGGATCCCGCCTTCCCATTTTTATTTATTGAACAAACATACACTGTTCACCGAACAAAGAACGAAATGAGAAACAAGTGTACTTACTGGACTCCGGAGCCAGAGAAACCCGAGTAAATCGTATAATCTCAAGGGACCACTCTCCCCGAGCCTCGCAAACGGGCCGCCGCCGTTCGTGCCCTCTCGTCGTATGTAGATTGGACAGACCTTCTTCTGCAGCCTCACGCTGAAGCCAGCCAAGAGCTGGCGTCCTGGGTTTGTATTAGTTTCGAATTCAGCCTGCGGGTGGGCCCCTGGAACCCCACGAGCCTCGGTCTTGCCGGCGAAGCTCCGGGATCCACGCCCAGCCCCAGGCCGCCTTTCCAGCCGCTGCGAGCCCGCGGCATCCTCCGTTACTGCCGACAGCGCCACCCAGCGGCTCACCTGGGAACAGTAGCCACCGCCCGGAGAAAGGGAGGGGGGTTCTGGGCGCCGAGCGGTGGGGAGAGCCCCGCTTTGGTCCCGATCCGCTGGGTCAGACGGAAACCTTCTCCCCGTGGAGGACGGACGGCGACACACAAGCCAGCTAGGGCCACCTCCGTTGCTTCTGCTGTCGTGACTTAAGGTTTTCCCCTTTTCCCGTCCCCGGAGTGGGCCCTGTGTGTGCCCAGGGCTGCGACGTGGGGGGAGCCCTGTGCTGAGTCTGTCGGGGGGGCCTCCCGTCCGCACCTGCAGCATCTTCACCGATGCACGCGGGGCGCGGGTTTGTGTCTTCGCCTTCCCCGCAGGCCTCCTGGGAATTCCTGTACCCTCCTGTTCCTCTCCCTCCTTCCTCTTTTTCATTAAACGCCTCCGTTTTCTGGACACGCAGGTGTCTGCCGCTGAATGACCCAAGGCGTGAAGTCAAGGGACTTGGGATCCAGACACAGCTGTGCCCCATGTGAGCATCTTGTCCTAGGGCACATGGGGCAGGAGAGGCTCACGGTCGAAAACAGAGCTTCCTTGATTGGCTCGCACTGTCAAAGCTCTGCTGTGGAGCCCCCGAGCCTGTAGGTCGGGGGACAAAAGCCCCCCCGCCCCCGCAATCCCAGACCCCATCTTCTGGCTCGGCCTACTCCTCCAGCCTCACCTCCCAGGCAGGTGGCCTCACTGTTCCCCCAGAACATTCCCATAATTTCCCACTAGTGTCTCCCCCTGGAAGGCAGCTCAGCTCCCTTGGCCTGAAATCTGCACATCCACACAGGCTCTGCTTGCTCTCTGAGCCTTCACAGACATCTGACAAGAGTCTCTGCCACCCGAGCTCCAGGACCAAAAGCTCATATTGGACATGTGGACATGGTTTGTTAATTATCTTAATGTTTTTCTAATTAGAAGGGTGATATGTGTGCTGTTCTGTACAAAACATTTAAAGAAAAAGTAAGAATCACCCATTAAACTACTACCCTGATAGAACTACTATTAATTTTAATTAGTACATTCCTCTAGACTTATAATTTTTTCTGTGAAAGTACATGTATTTTACAAACATAAGATCATACCTATGAACCATCTTTTTTTTTTTTTAATTTATTTGGTTGCATCAGGTCTTAGTTGTAGCAGGTGGGCTCCTTAATTGTGGCTCGCCAGCTCCTTCGTTGTGGCGTGCAAACTCTTAGTTGTGGCATGCATGTGGGATCTATTTTCTGTTAAAATACATGTATTTTTCAAAAATAAAATCATACCCATGAAACCTCTTTTTTTTTTTTTTTAATTTATTTGGTTGCATCAGGTCTTAGTTGTAGCAGGTGGGCTCCTTAATTGTGGCTCGCCAGCTCCTTCGTTGTGGCGTGCAAACTCTTAGTTGTGGCATGCATGTGGGATCTAGTTCCCTGACCAGGGATCAAACCTGGGCCCCCTGCATTGGGAGCATGGACTCTTATCCACTGCGCCACCAGGGAAGTCCCTTAACCATCATTTGATGTGCAAAAGTTATGCTTCTGAAAAAAAAAATTATGCTTCTGAAGCTAGTTATTGAGCTTCCAGAAAGCACGAACTCCTCCTCACCCTTCAAAGCCCAGCCCATGTCACCCCTGTCTGAAGGACTCTGATTCGCACAGGCAGTGTTAACTGCTTTCTCATCTGGGTGTTGACGACAGCTTGACCATACTTTTATTTCCATACTTATTATCTTGCATTTGGCTATTGGTTTAGGCAACTGATTTCCCCACTTGACTGGAACTCTTTGAGGCTGGGACCCTGTCTGATAGATTTCTGTATTCCTACCTATAAAGAGAGATTATTCTGATACTTGTGAAAATGGTAAGAAAAACTAACACAACATTGTAAATCAACTATACTTCAATTTAAAAAAATGAAAATGAAAAAAATGGTAAAAAAGACTTTATTCAAGACTATTGCAAAGGGGGTTATGACTCTGGCGGTAGGAGTGAGAGATGGGGTTCAACTCCTACTACAACAAGGACAAGTAGGGGGGAATCCACACTTCCACTGCAGGGGGCACAGGTTCTATCCCTGGTCGGGAACTAAGATCCTGCAAGCCATGCAGCATGGCCAAAAAAAAAAAAAAAAAAAGGCAAGCGGGATTTCTAGTCAAGGAGCAGAGTGGGGGAAATGGCTGGAAAATTACTGAGAGGAAATGTCAAGGGTAGGGGAGAGTCTTGCTAAACTGATCGAACAGGATTCTTGCTAAAGACAGGACAAGGACTTAGATAGCAAGGGTGGGGCATGAGGAACTTAATCAGATACCCAGGGTGATCAGATATCAGGGTGATCAGTTATCAAGGGTGGGGGGATTCTTGCTAAACTGAGTCAAGCGGCCTGGGGACAGGATGGGGGCCAAGGTCGAGACACAGTTGAGAGGAGGGCTCAGAGGAGCCTGACTGTCATGTTTGGTCAAGGAGAGAGTCTTTGTCACAAAACACATCCACTGAGTATGTATGTACTGAAGTAAATATCATGCACATAATTAAAAATAAGCCACTGAAGTTTTAAACTACCCTCTAAGAGCAAAACTCATAATTTCCTCTCCGGAGTGTGTAAACTTGAAAAGAAGAAGTTTGGCAACATGCATCACATCACCCTGGATGCCAGAAGCCTCTGCAGGACACAGGAGCTTTATGAAGATGGGGACCCCCAGCCTGGCTTCTATCCTGGTATGTCATACCCCCCAAATCCATTATTTATTCAAGAAACGTTTATTGAATGCTCATTACGTGACAGAGACTATTGTAAGTACAGAGAATATAACAGTGATCAAAACAGATCCCTGCCAGACTTCCCTGGTGGCACAGTGGTTGAGAGTCCGCCTGCCGATGCAGGGGACGCGGGTTCGTGCCCCGGTCCGGGAGGATCCCACATGCCGCGGAGCGGCTGGGCCCGTAAGCCATGGCCGCTGAGCCTGCGCGTCCGGAGCCTGTGCTCCGCAACGGCAGGGGCCAGAACAGTGAGAGGCCTGTGTACTGCCAAAAAAGAAAAAAAAAATCTGCCTGCCAATGCAGGGCACATGGGTTCGATCCCTGGTCCGGGAAGATCCCACATGCTGTGGAGCAACTAAGCCCGTGAGCCACAACTACTGAGCCCACGTGCCACGACTACTGAAGACCGTGCACCTGGAGCCTGTGCTCAGCAACAAGAGAAGCCACTGCAACGAGAAGCCCGCACACTGCAAGGAAGAGTAGCCCCTGCTCGCCACAACTAGAGAAAGCCCGCATGCAGCAACAAAGACCCAACTCAGCCAAAAAATAAAAATAAAAAAATTAATAAACGAAACAGATCCTTGCCTTCTTTGGGGCTTACATTTTACTGGAGGGAACCAGACAATAAGCCAAATAAACAAGGAAAATATATACTATATCAAATGGAGAAAAACAAAGCAAGGAAGGGACAGTCCCATCCCTAGACTGGGCTAGAAGGACCCCTGCCCTAAGCGCCACACTTTAGAGGCCTGCCCAGCCTCCTCCAGGGGGAGGAGCTTGCCAAGCCAAGGAGATGCGCCCCTGGGAGCCTGAACCCTGTTTTCAGACCAGACCCTGGCTACCCGGAATCTCAAAAGTTCCTGCCCAAATGGCACAGAGTCCACATCCAGGGCTTGTATGGATCTCCCTGAGGTCTGATCTTAGCGGGTAGAATGGAACACAGGTGTGTGTGTACCCCTAAGCCTGCGTTGTGATCAGGAGGTGGCTGCTTGCTGGGGACACAGCTGGGATGCTCACATGTGTGGGTGAAGATCTTGAGGGGCCAGGTGGAAATGGGGGTGGGAAGAGAAAGGAGGGGCTATATTTTGGGGGCCACCATTTTACTCTTGCTGCAGGCTCCACAGATGTTAGGGTCAGGCCCAGGAAGATAAGGATAGGGACTTTTTTTGGGGGGGCGGAGCATCACTGCAATTTTAGATCAGATGTCAGGAAGGCATCACAGAGAAGGTGATATTTTACTGAAGACCTGAGGAAGATGAGGGAAGGAGTGATGTGAATATCTGTGGAAGAGCATTCCAGGCAGAGGAAAAAGCAATTGCAAAGGCCCTGTGGTGGGTGTGTACCTGGCATGTTCAGGAAAAGACACCTCAGCCCACCGGGACCTGCCACATTTGCGTTTGTGCAAAACATAACAGGCTGCCCATAAATGTCATATATATATGACATATATATATATATATATATATATATATATATATATATGTCATATATACATGACATATATATATATATATATTTTTTTTTTGGCTGT
>NW_021145533.1:79761-81911 GCF_002837175.3 Physeter macrocephalus
TATATATATATATATATATATATATATATATATGTCATATATATATGACATATATATATATATATATTTTTTTTTTGGCTGTGCTGCACAGCATGTGGGGTCCTAGCTCCCCAACCAGGGGTCGAACCCATGCCCCCTGCAGTGGAAATGTGGCGTCTTAACCACTGGCCACCAGGGAAGTCCCCATAAATGTTACATCGAGTAAATGAAGGGGTTGGGGTCTTCCTTCCCTGTCCTGCACCAAAGAGTGTTCCTGGGCCAGCTCTGCTGTCATTCTGATGACCAGGGACTGCTACTCTTCAGGCCAGGATTTCCCCAAACCTGCTGTTTTCAAGTTTGTTTTTCCAGTTCCCTTGAGACTCTCTCCTTATCACCTCCACCTTCCTGTTTTCCTCTCCCACCCACACCCTTGATCTCCCCAAGGTCTCCCCACACGTCTGCCTGTCCTCAGGGACACCCGGGTGTCGGATGTGGCTGCAGACACAGGGCTGAGATGGGGGGTGCAGGGGGGAGGCTGTGCCGAGGAAGGAAAGACTCAGAGGTCGCTGGACCTGGTCTCAGCCAAGGGGAACGGGGGAACGTGTGTGGGTACTGACACAGATAAGAGGAAAAGGAAAAAAAAAGCCTATCTGGGGGGACCAATCCTGAGCGTTTCACCTGACAGGGAGCCTGGGTCTCAGATTTTCAGCTGGTGGCGTCTCAGCATTGCTGTCCGTGCTTCGAGCATCCTCCATCCTTGTCTCTGGAGAGGGCCATGGTCCCTGGGAGGGGGATGGGGGGTGGCCCCCTTTCAGAGAGTGGGCCAGCTCCACCCCTGGGCCCTCCCCGGTCTCCTACGGCACAGACCAGTCCCCTCACAGGCCCTTGCCACCCTCCTGCGCCCGGGCAGTGCTGCCTGTCCTCCTCTTCTGGCTGGCGAGGTGGTGGGACACCCTCCCCCGTGCTCTAGAGACCCTGCCCTTCTTTGCTTGGTTGCCCTGACCACTGTGGCCCTGTGAGCTGTGTCTTCCCTTGGTGGCAGAGGCCTAACACGGGGCCAGACACCCAGTGCACATCCAGAGTGTCAGTTCAGTGAATGAACGGGTAGGACGTGAACCCCGAAACAGGCTCCCGGGGCAGTTCAGTATGTCTAAGGGTGGAGCAGGTGCCACGAGAGGGGACACTTATTGCATTGAAAATGGGGATGGGACTCGGATTCGGCCAGCACCCTCCATGCAGTCTCTGGAGGTCCCTGGAGGGTCGTGCCGGCCGCCTGGGCTGGCAGGGAGGAGCTGGGGAACAGAAGGGGAACATAACCCGTGTTATAAAATGCTTCAGCTACAAGGAGCTCAAATTTACCATCTAGCAGGAGGTCCTCCCCTGGCAGGTGGGTGGGACAAGGATCACAACACAGATGGGGAAACGGAGGCTCAGAGAGGTGACCTGACTTGCTCAAGATACCCTTGTATCTAAAGGCAGCGTCAGCCCTCACACCCCAACTGACCTCTTGATTGCAGCCTTCTGAGAGAAGCTGAAGCAGAGGACTCAGGTCAGCCGTTCCTGGACTTCAATGTACAGACACTGTGAGATAATAAATACATGTCGTTTTTTTAAAGTCCCTAAGATTGTGATCATTTGTTATGTGGCAATA
Source organism: Physeter macrocephalus (assembly GCF_002837175.3). NCBI lineage: Eukaryota > Metazoa > Chordata > Mammalia > Artiodactyla > Physeteridae > Physeter > Physeter macrocephalus. The sequence goes on from NW_021145533.1 coordinate 81,392, forward strand.
GGTAGCAAACACTGATGTACATCAAATAACATGAAAAACTTTGGGAATCATATTATCCAGTTAAGTTAAAGATTAAGATACACTACTTTTAGTTTTAAACATCTTGAACAAAGTCACAAAAACTGTCCTTTCAAAGATGTACATATGGGCTTCCCTGGTGGCGCAGTGGTTGAGAGTCCGCCTGCCGATGCAGGGGACGCGGGTTCGTGCCCCGGTCCGGGAAGATCCCACATGCCGCTGAGCGGCTGGGCCCTTGAGCCATGGCCGCTAAGCCTAAGCCTGCACGTCCGGAGCCTGTGCTCCGCAACGGGAGAGGCCACAACAGTGAGAGGCCCGCGTACTGCACAAAAAGAAAAAAAAAAAAAAGATGTACATAGTTAACTGTCTTTAAATAGTCCTCTGAGACAGACAGAATGTTCTTTGGTTGACGGAAACCACTGTTCAGTAAATGAATGTTAAATAAGTTCAAGACATCAGGCCACGGCAAGTTATTGATAAATTATTTGGGCCAAATACCCCC
>NW_021145534.1:0-39423 GCF_002837175.3 Physeter macrocephalus
CCATGCAGTGGAATATCATTCAACCATGAAAAGGAATGAAGGACCACCATGCATGTCGCATGGTTGAACCTTGGAAACATGCCAAATGGAAGAAGCCAGTCACATAAGACCACGTGTTATATGATTCCATGTATATGAAATGTACAGAATGGGCAAATCCATAGAGACAGAAAGTAGGTTAGTGGTGGAATTGGGGAATGGCTGCTAGTGGGTACAGGATTTCTGCTTAGAGTGATGAAAATGTTTTGGAATTAGATAGCGGTGACGGTTGCACACCTTTGTGGATATATGAAAAACCACTGACTTTACATCTGTAAAATTTACTTAATGGATGTAAACTATCTCAGTAAAAAAGCAATCTGCATCTCTGTGATCCTTCTGAAGAAGACAAGAACCTTAGTGTCTTAGCTCAGAATCCTATTGAAAGCAAAACTTGTGATAAGGACTCTTGTGTTAGAAGGTTGATCTGGAAATCATGGCAGGAAGCTGGAGAGAGAGACTGGGAGAGTGAGGGATGGAGAAAAAAACCACTATGAGTGTGATACCGAGGTCTCTGCTGTGGGCAGTTTGGGCTCAGTTCCAGTGGGGACCTTCTGAGGAGCCTTTAGAAAGCCTCTCAAAATTGTCCACGTGAAGAGCTAATGGGAGAAGCATTTATCCGTCTGCTCCCATGCCCCCTGGTTGAGGGCCGCCTCTGGAGGCGTTAACTCCAGAAGTCCTGGAGCAAAAACTGAGCCCGTCATCCAGAGCCCCCCAGGAAGAGTTGGTTGCAGCTTTAGCTGAAATCAGAGGAGAGGCAGGGAGGATGTGAGTTAGGACGCCAGCAGCATCTGATACATGGAAATCTTTTTTTTTTAATTGAAATATTGTTTATTTACAATGTTGTGTTAGTTTCAGGTGCACAGCAAAGTGATTCCGTTGTGTATATATATAAATTTTCAGATTATTTCCCCTTATAGCTTATTACAAAATATTGAGTATGGTTCCCTGTGCTATACAGTAGGTCCTAGTTGGTTATCTATTTTATGTATAGTAGCATGTATATGTTAATCCCAACCTCCGAATTTATTACTCCCCCACCTTTCCCCTTTGGTAACCATAAGTTTGTTTTCTGTGTCTGTGGGTCTATTTCTGTTTTGTAAATAAGTTCATTTGGGATACATGATACTCATGACTGCTCTCCATACTCTTCCCTTCCAACTCCCATGTTCTTGTGATCTGAAATTTTAGGACCAGGAACTAAACATAATAACATTAATGATAGTTATTTAGATTTGCCAGTACATTTAACTGATTTATTTGCTCACTCTTTCTTATTCCAACCCACTGCTTCTTTCCAAGTTCATTTTTCCTTTTAAGTGATGTCTGAAAATGTACTTAATCTGCCATTACACTCTTAAACGATAGTATTGCCGTGTTCACAACTCTAGGTTCAGCTTTTTTACCCTTTATTCCTTTGAAAATATTTTATCGTCTCTGGCTTCTAGTACTGCTGATGAACACTCTGATGTCATGTTCTTATTCCTTGTTTTCTGGTACTAGGATTTTTTTGTCTTGATCCTTGATGTTCTGAAGTTTCACTAAAATGTGAAACTAGTATAGATTTTTTGTTTTTTGTTCACCGTCACCGTGCTTAGGATGTGCTCCAGTCTAAGGATTTATGGATTTTTTTTTTCATTTCTGGAAAATCCTCAGCCATGACCTCTTTAGCAATTCTCTCCATCACTCTTTTTATATATCTGTTCCGGATACATCTGTTTCTATTTTCCTCGTGTCTAATTTTTTTCTTTCATATTTTCCATCTCTCGATCTCTTAGTCATATGTTCTTGGAGATTTCCTCAACTCGAACTTCTAATTCATTACGTCTCTCTCCAGCTCTATTCAGTTAAGATATTCCACTCACCTTCTCAGTTTTTTATTATCTGTAATTTTAATTTCCCATGTTTGTAATGGATTCTGTCATCTGTCCTACTCTTATTTCACGACCTCCTTTTGTTGTTTTTTGGTTGCTGTTCCTTTGGTTTCTTTGAGGACCTTAAAGATACCTACTTTAAAGGCTTTTCAAATTGCTCTAAAACTTTGTTTTCTCAGCTATCAGTTCTTCCGTTTGCCAAGTTTGTTGGCTTCCTCAGTGCTCTGTGATTCTTGGTTGTGAGGTTATCTGGAGGTTCTGCAAAACCCAAGGCCATCTGCTAGTGGCCTCAGCTTGGTCTGTATCTGGCTGGGCTCCAGACCAGGGTTTTCTCAGAAGTGTCTGCTGTGGGCCTCCAACCTCATGTGGATGACACATTTCTGGGACAGTCCCTTTAAGCCTAGTGGCTCTGCTGAGGGCCCAACCACAGGTATGTGGCTTTGGTTTTTGCCACAGCCTTGAAGGGTAGACAGAGCTGCTCTGGTTTATCATCACAACTGGCACCACAGATCCTGACACCAGCCAGGCTCAGGTCCCAGCCTGGCTTAGCGTTTACTCCATGGCCCACACCCTACAAGTTCAGCCCTGCTCTCTTCCCAGCCCCTGGGGACTGCCAGCTTCAGCCCCTTCTCTCCCTGCAGCCTCCTGTCTTCTTTCTTTTACGGAGTAGTCTCCGTTTCTTGTCTACAGACACGTCCCCCTCATTAATTTTTAACAATCTCACGTCTACGTGTCTGGAGCCAAAGGAGATGGTTTCAACCGTCTTCAACCAGAAGCAATGCGACTGCTCCACATGTCATACGGCTGCTGTTAATGACATGTGGTTCCACAGGCAGGTCTGCAGAAATGCACACACCCAGAGCTGTATGTTTTTCCTGTCCTTGAATTAACAACTACTCACATCAAGATTGTTTGGACCTGCTGGTGACCAGGGTCTGGCTCAGCCTGGGGCAACAGGATAAAGGTGAAAGCAACATGTAATTTTTATTGAGAGTCCAGTTTGAAGCACGCATGCATATTTATTAATTTTATGTAACAGATAGGCAGACAGACAGATAGATAGGGTACTTCCTATGTGCCAGACATAGGGCGTTTGTTTGAAAGGGCCATACAGACATGAACTAATTTAATGCTTCTTAACAATCCCAGGACACAGATACTATTATTATAATCCCCATTTTACAGATAAGAAAACTGAGGTCCAAAGATGAGTGAGCCATGAGTGAGATGCAGAGTCCTATGCTCTGAGCCACTCCCCCATGCTGTGTGTGTGTGTAACACCAGCTTGCACACGGGAGTGGGGGCTATGAAGTCAAACCCTGGCTGTGGTGTGACTTTCCACAGCTAGGCATGGAATGAGGAAGGAAGGAGGAGTGGCAGACTCAGGGATCTGGCCCACTGACAGGGGCCTCCCGCCCCAGACCAGCTCTGCCCACTTCTTCTCTGTCTGCTCACATGGCCATGGGGCTGACCTAGGTCTGGCTCAGACACGGCAGCTGAGGGTACCAGGGAGGCCTAGCTGCAGCAGGGGCACTGGGTTTTGTTCTCTCCCATCCTCTCCCAGCCCAGTCCCAGCAGCAGGAAAAATCTGTTCACTGCAGACTGAAGGGCTAACACACCACTCCATAGTTCCACTTCACGTCCAGGGAACAGAGAGATGGAAAAAGACACAGGAGTCAGGACTGAGGGAAGAACAAAAAATACAGAGAAACATAGAAATACGGAGAGTCTAGACAGAAAGGTGCAGAGACAGAAACAGACGCAGATGCTGGGAGACAGAGAAACATACCCCTGGAGGGTGTCTGAGATGGGAGCTGCTGGGAGATGGGGTGGAAATGAGTCAGAACTGATGTGTGTGGAGGGGTGGCAGTACCTGGAGCCGAGCCCCTGAGGCCCTGAGGGGCTTGGGGGCCTTGGGGATTCTGGAACAGAAGGGCCTAGAGCCAGGGGTTCCCGACCTACCGGTGTGGCCCTTCATCCGAGAGTGGGGCTGGGGCTGGAGTAGGTGTGCGGAAGCGTTTCGAGCCTCCTCCCTGGGCTGCTGACCTGGTGTCTGTGGAGCTGGGGACAAATGCCCTGCCTCTCAGTGTCCTCCTCCTGAACAGCACCAGCTGGTCCAACCCCCCACCCCGGGCCAGTGTCAGGTTCCGGGCTGTTCCCTGGGGGAACTTTGATCTGGAAAGAATGTGAGTGACCGAGCTGGCTGCTGCCCAGGGCCAAGCAGTGTCACTGAGACCTGGCCTGGGCTGTCCCTGTCACCTTCCTGCCCACTGGGACACCAGGCAGTCCCTCCAGGGCTCAGGAGACACAGAAGGGATCTTTCCTGCTTTCCTTCCCCACTGGTTCTCTCCATCTCCATTTGCTGTTCAATCACTTGTTCCTGCGCTCATGCATCCAGTGGCCCTCCCTGTCACTCACTCATTCAGCAGGCCTTGGCTGTGGAGCTGCGGGCTGAGTGAGGTGGGGCCCTGCCCTTTCAGGAGCCCCAAACCGAGATCACTGCTCAAGAGAGACACAAGCCACACATTGGAGGAGGGGGCCAGGGCGGGAGAGGAGGGAGGTATTCCAGTGGGCAGGGTGGGGCAGCGAGGAGAGACAGGGAGTGCTGCAGGCTTCATCAGGGATGGCTTCCCAGAGGAGGTGGCGTTTAAACTGGGCTCTGAAGGTCTTAAAGGAGGAGCGGGGAGGTTGTCAGACAGGATGACAAGTGGAAAGGATGCTTCAGACAGCGGGACCAGTGCAGCCACAATGGCAGAAATGTGAAGGGTTTGTGCATTTTGCTGGAAGGGCCTTGAATGGCACCCTAAGCCATTCACTTGTTGGTGGAGCAGATCCATGGGCCAGAGGGACAGTTTTGTTAGAGAAAGGAGACTCTGGGGGCTTCCAAGGGAGGCGGCAGCCTGGTGGGCCCTCGTGTTGGCCTCCGCACTCCAGGCCGTCCCAAGGATGGCTCGTGCCCTTGTACACCTCCCTTACCCGCCCCAGCCCCAAGGAGTCTCCAGGACACTTCTGAGGAAGCCCAGCTTGTCTGTGGACTGCAAATGACTCCAGAGGGGCCCTGGCCCAGGTCCTAGCCCAGCCTCCTGCCGTGGCCTGGCCTCCCCAGCCCCCCCGCTCACTCTGAGTGACATGGCCTTTTGCTGGGCTGAAAGCGGACCCTGCCCAGCCTGGGGAAGGCCCAGTGAGCTCTAGCCGTGGAGCTCTGGCTCCGCTTCTCCTGGAGGCCATTGAGCCAGGCCCTATAAATAGCCCGGGGAGGGGGAGCGGGCCAGGCAGGGCTGGAGGGGGCAGGCTTTGGGTGGGCAGCTGTGGAGGCGCGGGGAGAAGGGAGAAAAAGCCCAGAGTTCGAGGCCCGGTCCTGTCCCTGACAACGACTGCTCGCCCCTCTGGGTCTCAGGGTCCTCTGGGCCGGGGCAGCCAGGCTGGCAGAGCACAGAGCGCGCACAGGCAGGGACTGTTCTAAGAGGACAGGAGAGACCCCTCCTCCTTCCTGGGTGGCTTTTCAGAGGCACAAGGGGCAGGATATTAGCTGTGACGGGCCCCAGGCTGGGCCTGTCCTGCCCCAGGGACCACTTCCCCAGTCCCCGGTGGCTCAGGACAAGCTATGGTGAGGTGCCGGCTCTTCCAGCACCTCGGTTTCCCCTCTTGGCGCTGCAGATCCCAGGGTGGGGGCAGGGAGCTGGGGTGAGTCAGCGGAGACCTTTCCGGGCCCTGAGGGGGAGGCTCCTGGAAATGGAAAATGTGAGCCCACAGCCTTATCTGGGCTGGAAGCAGCTGTCTCCACCCCACACCCTCTGCAGCCCCTGCCTTTGCCCGGAAGAGGCAGGCGCCTCCTCCCAGGCTTGTGTGCTGTTTTTTCTTTTCTCTCTGTGCAGCCTGGCTCTCAACAGAGACCCGTGGGAGATGCTCCTCCGCTGGGACCAAGGGGGCCCCGTGTTGGTCCAGGAGGGCGGGAAGCTCCACCCTTTTACCCCTTTCCCCCATCCAGACCACCCTTAGAATCTTATATGCAAGTCTCTGCAGAGCACCCAGGATCCATACCTTCTAGAGACAGACTTCCAGGTCTGGTTAAAAAGCAGCCAGAAATGGGGCACGTGACATGGGTGATCAAACTCACACGATATACACACGAACATCTGATATACGTGAGCATCTGTAGACACTCGACCTACACATACAGGCATGTGCGCATCCTGTGTTGACACATGTACCGCAGGCATGCATACACGTGTGTCTAGAAACACATTCACCACTTATGAGCAAATGCATAAAAATCCCTCCTAGAACCACGGGTGCTTGAAAAATGTGCCCACGCCACATACACGTGCAGGTGAGTGTGCAGGTACTGTAGACTCTGTACCTGCCACATCTTCCCTCTACACCAGCACACCCACACGGGTATTGTACACGCAAGCCTGGTACGTGCACAGACGCATCCTCAGACACGCGGGAGAAAGAGGAACATTACAAATTTACACGTGTGTCCGGCAGCGTGTCCCTGGGACGGAGTTTAAAGGAGGGTTCGGTAGCGGGGAGTTGGAGTGACCCAGGGGGCAGAGGTCTCTTCTGTCCTCCCTCCCAGGGGCCTCAGTTTCCAGGATCGGCCCCAGTGGCTCCAATTCAGGTAGGCAGAGCTGTGGGGCAGGGGGCAGAGCCTCTGCGCCCCTCTCCTGGGTCCTGGCTGGAGATGAGGCCCGGGGTCCCCAAGACTGGCCCACCCTGGGCTCCTGCACAGCCTGTACCACACTCCTGCCTCCCTGCTTAGCACTCCTCTTGGCTCCTGAACCCAGCAACCCGTCGGGAAAAGATCAACGCAAGCCCTGTGTCCACGCCCCTATGGATCTCATAACAAGGCAATGGTTTCCAGGGCAGAGGCTGGATCTGGGAGGAGGAGCCGGGGATGGTGTGTTTGCCGGGAGGGAGGGGCCCAGTCCTGGAGCGTATTTCTCCGTGGACTCCCTGTTAGCCTACTGCCTGTGGGTGCCTGCAGCTGGGGACCCTGAGGAGTGTGGTATGGCTGCCTTCACACCCCCTCCCAGTTACAAAGCCAGACTGCCAGGCCCCTTGGCCCGTGCCAGCAGGCTGAGGGCTACGTGGGGGCCATGGCAGGGCCCATCGGGGTCTGACAGATGACGGGTCTGGCCTGCCCCATGACTCTCCAACCTGAGCCCTTCCTGGCAGAGGGGCTTGGAGGGGTGAGGTGACCAGCGAGGTCGGCAGCTGCCTTTGACTCAGTGCAAAGGCTGATGTGACCTTGGAGACAGGCCCTGTGTAGTAGCTGTGAGCCCCTCTAATGCATCCTCTCTGTGACCCGTCTTACTGAGTCCATCCATCCGCTAGTGCTGGTGGCTGCACTGGCTCTCCAATGAGTCCCCTTTCCCAGGCATTCAATCACACAGTGTTTATGGAGTACTTTCTAAAGCCAGTTGCCTCTCCAGCTGTGGGAATGGATGCACAGCAGAGACAGTCCCTGCCCTCTGAGGATGGGCTCCAACACGTGCACGCAAGCGTGTGTACGTACCTCGCCCATGCACGGGGACCAGGGTGCAGAGGGTGAGGGGCGGTCCCAGGTAGGTGGGCCCAGGACTGCAGAGGAGTGCACCAGCCCACTTCTTGAGTCCTTTCCCCTCCCCGTAAGCCCTATGTGTGTTCTCAGAACCTCAGGCGTCTGGGGAGCGGATGGGACCTTCGGGGCGGAGGGCTGGAGGCGGGTGGGCTATGGAGAGGGCCTGGACTGAAGGTGGAGGAGTGGGAGTCATCAGTATGGGTGGGTGTGGGCGGGGGGGGTGACACCACCCAGAAAGGGTCTGCGGGTGAAAGCGGGACAGGCCCAGCTCAGAGCCCTGGGGACCGCCGTTAAGGGATGCGTGAAAGCACAGTCACTCAGGAAGGTCACTGGGGAGGAGGCAGGAGGGGAGGCAGGAGGGCCGGTCCTCAGGGGCTCCTGCCAGAGGGCCATGAGGTTGGTTCTGGAGAGCTCCGAGGAGCAACTCCGGGGGATTGGAGCCTCTGGGCGACCTGGGGATAGGAGGGGCTGCCCAGACTTGGCCGGATTTGACTGTTGCCCCCAAGGGGTGCTGGGAGCAGAGCCAGGGACCTGGGTTCCAGTCCTGTCTTTGCATACCTTGCTGTGTGACCTGGGGCCTGTCCCTGTCCCTCCTGGGGCCTCAATTTCCCCATCTTAGGTCCCTGGCTTCATGGTTTTGGCTTGGCTGGGATTTGATTTCAGGAGGTGACTGGCAGGGGACACAGGAAGCCTTGTCCCCAATCCTGCCCCCAGCCCAGCACCAGAGCAGATCAAGAGACCAGCAGACAGTGGACGGGTTGGAACCAGGGGAGGGGGAGCTGGAAGGGCAGGTGCCAGAGACCCCAGGACCTGGCAGGAGGTCGTCGTCGTTGCTAGCCTGCTGACATCAGGGCTGGTGAATGTGGAGGGAGGTCAGCTGGGTCCATCAGCCCTCACCTCCCCCCCAGTCTGGTACTGGGCAGGAGCTGAGCCGGGGGAGGGTGAGAGGAGGGGCCTCGAGGGGGCAGCGGAGAGGAGCCCCTGGGGCCTGGGATGAGCGTCAGCCTCTGAGCCGAGCTGGCAAGGAGCCAGCTCTTGGGTGGTGCTGGTCTTTGGTGGCCCCCTCCCCACCCCAGAATCACCTCCTCCTCCCTCCCTTCTTCTCTCCCTGACCCTCTGCCCCTCCTCCTCCCACTCCTGGTTCATCTCTCCTCTCCTAGGCTCAGCTCCAGACTCAGTGGTCTTACTGCCGAGGGAGAGGGGCCAAGGGAGATGGTTTGCTTCTTGTACTGTCTGCCCAGAACCCACCGTGAGCCCCATCTCTGCCCTTGACAGAGTTCCTACTGCGGTCGCAGATGGAGTTCCTGCCCAGCCCCCAAGCAGCCCCACCCAGATGTTGTCACAGTGGATAAGGAGATAACCCAGCTGAGGTGGGACAGTGTGGATGGCTCCTGGGCAGCCAGTCTCTAGATTCTATCACCCATTAGGGTTCCCACTCTAGAGACCTGGCCAGCCTTCCTTCTCCTGGAGGCTGGGAGAGAAGGCTGGACCCCTACCCCGCACCGACCCTCACCTATGCTGCCAGTCCAGGCACAGGCCCAGGTGCACATCCACTGTAGGGCCAGGGACCAAGCTGTCCAGTCCCTCCCAGACTTCCCCACCTGGTCCTTCCTCAGGTCCTGCAAAGGAAGAGGCTGGGCTTTTCTGGCTGAGAGCTGGGTCTCTGAACTCCAGGCTCCCGGGCTCAGACCTGGAGGGGCTCTGAGTGTTACTCGGGGCAGAAGCTGCAGCAGCCAGCCTCTCTCCTAGTCTCTATCCAAGATTCTACCCCGAGAAAGAATGCAGGGAGCAATTTGGCTCACCCTGTCCACACAGCTACTTGGAACACACACACACACACACACACACACACACACACAACATGAACGCCTTTTGGCACTTGACTTTCTCATGAAATAATTGCTGGAAGGCTCCTTGGATTAGGTAACCCAGCGTTCCTTCCTGTCCCCACGGTGGAGGGGGGAAAGGGGGAACCAGCATTCAGCATCTGTTAGGCTGATCCCGTTCCTTTGGGGCAGAGCAGGCCAGTCCAGGAGGTCTGTGGCTGCAAACAGCTTTGGAAGCCTAGTGTGATGGGAACAAGGCTTTCGGACCTCTCGTTCCCCAGTCATCTGGCTGTGCCTGCCCAGCCACCGGGCCTCCTCCAGGTGGGCCACGCCTGGGAAGGAGAAGGCTAATCAGGAAAGATCTTTTTTGCACAGAGAAGGATGGGATGTTCCCATTTTTATTTTAAATCAATTTTACAATATATGTGGGAACGTACAGCATCTTTGCCCATCATCCTATCATTCTGAAGCAACAGCTGTTTTCACTCCTCCCTTTCTTGGGACGGTTGGGGGGTGGGGGGTATGGAAGGGAGGAATATCTGGGTTCAGGCATGAAAGGAGTGTTGAGAGGGAGTCGAGGTGGGAGCCCCGGGCTGTGGATAGAGGCCAGGGACCAAGGCTCTGATGGAGGGAAGGGGTGATTAATCCCAAGGTCGCCGATCCTAGGATTTGGAGATTGGGCCCTAAGCACGCTCTCTCCTCTGTCTCTAACCTCAGTCACTCATGGATCCCCTAGCAGGGGCCCCTCAGTGAGCCCCGAGACCCTAAGATCTTGCTACACAGAGTGGGTCTGGGAGGGGAGAACACATAGTTGCAGAGTCAGGGAGGGACCTCACCACCTGTCTCCTTCTCCCTTAGGTCTTATAACAGGTGCAAGAAATTCCAGGCAAAGATCCCACAGGTGAGTATGTGTTTGTGAGGGCCGTGTGCACGGCGTAGAGTGGGCAGTGACGGGCACAGGGTGAGGGTCGGGGTTCTGGGTTCTGGGAATTACTGCTGCGGCTCTCAGGTCTCCCTGAGCAGTGAGGGGGTCCCTATCCCCAGTAGGACCTGGGCCCTGCGAGTGAGAGCCCCGAGGGAACGCATAACCCACGTCCGCGGTCTCCGAGGTCAAGTCCACTTGGGGATCTAGGCCTTCATCAGGTGGCCCGCATCCCCTCCCCCAGGCCGCACGCCGCTCCCCCAGGGTCAAGGGGGGCTCGGCCTCCGCACTCCCTGTGCAGCTCCGCACCGCGGAAGAGGAGAGGCGGAGTGAGCTCTTCTCCTCCGGCGCCACCGGGGAACCCCCCCATCCCCCACTCCACTGCATCCCTCGGGTCGACGGGACAGAGGCTGTCCCCCCGAGCCGCCTGGCCCTGGCCCCGCCCCCGAGGCCCCGCCCCCGCGCGGCGCCCAGTCCCCCGGCTCGCGGGGCCCGCCCCGCCCCCTACCCGCCCCTCCCACCAACCCTCGGGCGAACCCGGCAGCGGGCATCCAGTTGCTGCCCGGAGCTGCGGAGGTCGACTGCTCGCTCGGCCAGGCCCGATCTCCCTCACACGTAAGCGCTCTGCCCCGCTATGGAGCCGGCCCCCGACGCCGAGGAGGCGCGCACGGTGCGCGAGGCCCTGGGCCGCTACGAGGCGGCGCTGGAGGGCGCGGTGCGCGCGCTGCACGAGGACATGCAGGGGCTGCAGCGCGGCGTGGAGCAGCGCGTGGCCGAGGCGCTGCACCTGGCCGGGCCGCTGGCGCGCACGGTGACCGAGCTGCAGCGCGACAACCAGCGGCTGCAGGCGCAGCTCGAGCGCTTGACGCGCCAGGTGGAGGCGCTGGGCTTGACGACCGGGCTGGCCCCCGCGCCCGGGACGCCCAGCCCTCCGCCCGCGCCTGGTGTCCCGGACCGCGCGCCCCGTTTGGGCACCGCGCGCTTTGCCAGCCACGCCACCTTCTCGCTTTCCGGCCGAGGCCAGGTGAGCCTCGGGGAGCGCCGGCGCCTGTGCGCGTGCGCCGGGGGAGGAGGGCTCCGCGACCCCCGCCGCGCCTATAGGTCCCGAGTGCGTGCGCCTGCGGGACTGGGCGCTGCCCTGCCACCCGCCGCTGCGACTCCGTCGTGGGGGTCCGGCCACCATCCGGCGAAGCACCGGCTTAGCCTGCCCGCTGCACCTGTCTTGGGCCCCCTCCCTTCTTTGCAGCCGGGCCCTGTTCGCCCCGAGTTCTGTCCCCCTCTCTCCGCTGTCCCGTGGCACTAAGGGCTTGGGCGCTGTTTAACACCGCCCGGGGCCCGGCCGGCGTGTTTGGGTGGTCAGCAACCCCCCCCCACTCCCACACCTCCATTGACGCGCCCCCTGCGATGCCGCTTCACTGAGGCCTGACGGTTCAGATTATTGATTAACCCAGATTGAGAACTCAAGCCCGGGTGTGTGTTGGGGGCAGGAGGACGCCGTCTGTTGGGGCGCAGCCGGGCAGCGGCGTTTGGGAACTCGCAGCGGGTAAATCCTTACCTTGAAGGGAGAGACGGGATGGCGGTGGGGGCCAGGGGGAACCAGTCGTGAGCAGTCTAGATTTCCGGGGTCAGTGACCGGCCAGAGGCCCGCACGGCGTGGGTGTGGGGCGGGGGCCGGTGTGGACCAGTCACCCCCCGGAGCCTGGGGCCTCCTGGAGCGGCGGGTAAGAAGGTTCCCATGGTCTGTGCAGTGGCCCTTAGGTGGGATTTCGCACCCTGCCAGGCGTGTGCTCCGGGGTTGGGGTGCCAGGGTCTGGGTAGTGTGCACGTGCAGCCCCTCCTTGGTTCAACCCATCACGCCTTCAGATCTCTTGTGTGGGCTGGGCTGCACCTCCAGGGGCCAGGAGGAGGGGGATCAGATTAGCCCCTGCCCCTGGAGGTCCCAGCCAGGGTGGGCGCTGGCCCCTGACCGAGCAGTGCCAACATCGCGGGCAGCCAGAGCAGATGTTCTGCTCCAAACACGATTGTCCCGTCCTGGTGGGTGTCTCGGGCCGGCTTTGTGCTGGAGGCCAGGGACCTGCTGTTGCTTGTGCAGGGGGCAGTGTGTGGGGCTGTGCCTGCCGCCTCAGAGAGGCTGGAAGCACTCACCGGCCAGAGGTGAGCCTGCTGGGTATGAGAGTAGAGGGAGGAGTTGTGAAGGCCCCTGGATGCTGGGCCGGGGAGTTGGGCTTTGCCTTGGGGGGTGGGGTGAGAGGTTCCTAAACATGCTGGTGGCAGAGCTCCTGGGTGTCCCGGTGCTCCGTGCGAAGTGCCTAGAAACGGATACACTTAATTCTGTCCTATAAGCGTGACCACGGTTTGACCATGGTATAAGATCACCACTGTGAGCTCACACGTACCTAATAAACTGTGTCATCGGCTGTTTCTGAGATTTTATTTTAACACACATTTGCTGCTTGTCTGCTCGTGGAAGCAGCTGTCCAAGTTTTCGAAAAATGCTTTCAGAGTCATGTAAATAGGTACATGAATTCACGCAAATATGTGAGAGGAATGTCTCCAGTCATCTAAGTTTTCTCAGTGAGGAACGGCCATTAGTCACGTGGGGTGGGCTAGTCCTCTCGGCTATGGGGCTGGTGGGCGAGGGGCACCGGGCAGGGGAGGGACAGTGTCCTCCTTGTATCCAGCAAGGTCCCTCATGGATGGATGGCAGGTTGGAGGGTGGCTGGAGACAGGATAACTTAAATGTGGTGGTCCAAGGAGAGGACGGCCAGAGCTGGGGGAGCCCTGCCGGGGGACTCCTGAGTCACACGTCTGGTAGAGATGCTGGGTGCCATTTGAGTTGTGCTGAGGGTGTGAGGCTGTGGGACATCCTGGCGAAGGTGTCCCAGAGCAGGCGGGGTCACAGATCCGGTCGAGGCCGGAGGTCAGGGGGACATCAGGGCAGAACTGGTGGTTGAAGCCCTAGAATGGGTGAGGTCTTCAGGGCGGCCGTGCAGAAGGAGAGGGTGAGGCCAGAGCCCTGGGCAGAGTCCAGGGAGCTGCCAGGGAGCTGGGAGGCCCTGGAAAGCTCATTCTTAGACTTGGAGAGAGGGAAGTTCTCCTGGAAGAAGAGGTTGGGGGTCAGCAGGGATGCTGCCCCTCGTTGAGGGATGAGGATGGAGACACAGTTGAGGAGTAGGTTCTGGACTTCGAAAGACCTGAAGGGAGGTGGAACAGCCAGCAGAGTTGAGCACTGCGGGTGGAGGATGGTCGAGGTCTCCAGTGGGGTCAGAGGCTCCCTGGGCCTGAGGCAGCTTCTCCCTGCCCGACCAGAGGCGCTGGTCCCCACTTCTCTTGCAGCCCACCTCTCTCGCGCCCACCCGGGCTCCGCGCCGGTTTCTGGCGGGGAGGGGTGCTGTGCAGAGCATCCACACGCTCTTGCTCGTGGGCCGTTACCGGCAGCTTGTGAGCGGACGCCTGGTCGTGAACAAGGAATCGGGGCTCCAGGGTGAGACTGGAAAGAGTCTCAGCTGGGCCCGGGGCTGCCTGGCCTCTCATACTCCCATATTCCCAAGTGTGTGTTGCCGGGGCCCGGGGTGGGGGGCAGGGTGGTCTGGGCAGGAGGGTCTCATCCGCTCACGAGAGCCAGTGGTGGCAGTCGTCAGGCGGTGCGGAGGCTGGCGTTCCACTGCCCCTCTGTAACAGGCAATGAAATTTAGAGACCCTTGGTTGAGACCCTTTTGCTTCCTGCGGTTTCAAACCAGGGACTGCAGGGGTTGGAGGTGGGTCATGTTCAGCATATACTCATGCCCTGAACTCAATGCAGGGTTGATCTAGTAATCCAATTCTGAGTGCACAAACCTTGACCCTAGGTAGTGAGTAGCCAGGGAGGCTCGGGGAGGAGGGAGAGGGCAGGGCAGTAGGGTGGGAATAATCAGGAGGACTCCCTGTAGGAAGCCTGAGACCCTGCAGCAAATAGGGGCTGCTTTGGGCACATTTGCTATGAGGCCTTAGGGACATCTCCCAGCTGGACCTCAGTTTCCTTGCATCCAAGGCGGATTGGCCCATCCCTGTTTGGCCCCTGGGCCGAGTGGGCTGCGTAGTTATAACAGTGACATCAACCCGATCGGTTCGTAAGAGTGCCCACAGGGCCACAGCTGTGGTCTGGCTAGTGGAGGGTAGCCTGAGGCCAGGCTTGGCCCAGGAGGCTGTGCCAGAGTTGGTCCCTGGAAATGTCCTCAGCTGAGCTGGAGCCACCGGCTCCCCACGTGGGACAGCCAGGAGCAGCATCGAGGTTCGACGTGAAAGAAACCAGACTTGCCTTATCTGCCTTCCTTTCCCAGACACACTGTGTGATAAGAGAGTTAAATGCTTTGGGTAGAAGTTTGAATTGAGTCTTTAAAACTGTGGTGTGAGGGAGGAGGAGGAGGAGGAGGAGGACAGAGCAGCCGTTTTAGGGGCTCAGGATGGGGGTTCTGGCTGCTTGTGGGCTGTGCTAGGCACGCAGGCGTGCTCCCCTGCCCAGACGCATGAGCCCACGTGGGGTCAGGCAGCCCCAAGGGTGCCTGAACTATTATTCCTGGCCTCACAACAGTGTTTAAACACTTCCCTAGGGAGAGGGTCCCTGAAATCAGACTCACCCCCCCACCCCTCCCCGTAACATTCCCAGGCCTGGGCTTCCTCACAGGGAGCCTCCCCCTTCTTCAAACACAGCCCAGATCTTGGGAGTGCGAGAGCCAGCTCCCCAGGACCCGGCTCATCCCCAGGGCTCTCCAGTGACTTCTACTCTGACCCCCCGCGCACAGAACCCACCCCCTTCCCTTCCCTGTGGCTAAATCGGGCTGCCCCCACTAAAGGCAGACCGCTGGGGGAGCAAGCATGCGGGGGGGGCGCCTGGGGTGGCCTCAGGGACTCAGATCCTGCTGGAGCACTTACCCCGCCCTCCCCTCCCCTCCCCTCCCCTGGCTAAGAGGGCCAGGGCCCTGCCTCACAAATTTGTCTGGAGTCGTCCTTCCTGCTCCTGGAAAGCACGAGCGCTTTGCGGATAGAGCCCTGGGTTGGGGCAGGAGACCCAAACCTTGACTCTGCTGCTGCCTTTGGTCACGGGGTGAGGTGAGGGATGACCCCCACCCGCCAGGCTCGTATGAGGGGCGGGCGGGTGATCTCTGGATGGGGTGAGCGAGCAGTGGGCCCCAGTCTCGGGGACGGGGTAGTGAGGGGGGTCCGGCCTGCCAGCGTCAGCCCCACCCCCTTTCCCTCCTGCTTTGCCGAGACCCCTTGGCAGGAATCCAGCTGGTCCAGGACCTACTTCCTGCCCGATTGTGGCGTCTGGTCCCCCTGGGGCATCATGGGGTGGGTACGGGGCCTGCGATGTGCGGGGGCAGGCGTGGGGGGGCCCCCCAGAGAGACCCACATTCCTGGGAAAATGGTTTCACCAGTGGCCGGGCCCTCCAGGCCCCCGCCTAGACCTGCGGAACCTGTTGGACCGGAGGAGGGCGAGTGGGCGGGACGTGAAGCCCCCAGAGCTGTGCGCCCTGGTGACGGGTGGGGGCTGGGTTCAGGATGGACTGGCTGTTTCTCCTCTCTCTGCCGAGCAGGCTTCAGGATGGGCTCTAGGGGTGCCCTCCCCACCCTGAGGTGTCAGGAGTCGCCCCCTCTTCTCCAGTGTTCCTGCGAGTGGGGCCGGCCCGTCCTGCTCCATCCTCCTGAATCGGAAGTTGGAGGAGTCACCTCCTCTCCAAGCCCGGGCTCTCCCCAGGCTCGAGTCCTGTCCTCTCCCACTTCCCCAGGGTCCCCACCCCGCAGAGGGTCCCATCACCCGGCCGGAGCCTTTCTCGCAGCCTATAAACATTGTCCTACCTCGTCCACCTGGAGGAGCCCCTCCCCCCGCCCCTCATGGCTGCAGGTACTGTGTCTCCATCGTTTCCCCGATGCTTCTCCTGCACCCACCCCCACCTCTGATTCAGCTCCTAAACTGTCACCAAGGACCTCTTTTTTTTTTTTGCTAAACCCAAAGGAGCTTTTTAGATCTTGTTTTGACCTTCTTTTTCTTGACCTGAGGCCACCTCTGGAGCCGCTGACACGCCAGCCTTCTCGACACATGGCTGCAGGTACTGTGTCTCCATCGTTCCCCGATGCTGTCTCCTGCACCCACCCCCACCTCTGATTCAGCTCCTAAACTGTCACCAAGGACCTCTTTTTTTTTTTTGCTAAACCCAAAGGAGCTTTTTAGATCTTGTTTTGACCTTCTTTTTCTTGACCTGAGGCCACCTCTGGAGCCGCTGACACGCCAGCCTTCTCGACACACTTCCACCTGCCTTTCTCCACGTTCTTCTGGTTTTCTTCCTCCCGCCTCTGGCTGCTGCTTCTTATTCTCTTCTGCCCCCAGATGTGGTGTCCATCCCAGGCCCCATCGGCCCCGAGCCTGCTCTTCCTCTGCTGTGCTGCAGATGTGAGACCCTTGTTTCTCCATCGTTTGTCCGTCCTTCCTCTTAAACTTCCGACTCAAATATCCAGCTACCTCCTGACCTCAACCCCCTGATGCCTCAAGGACACCTTACACTCATCATGTCCCAAATTGAAGTTCTTATTTTCCCACCGATCCCCCCTCCGCTATAGTCAAGTCAGCTGGGCCCAAAGCCCAGGCTTGGAAGAGGTGTGACTCCCCCGTCCCTCCATATCCACTTACTCTCCCCAAACCTTTGAGTCCTTTCTCACTGCCCCATCTCTCCCCCCAGGTCCCCATGTGGGACCAGTGAGGTGACTGGCCATCTGGTCGCCCCCTTCCATGGCACTATGTCACTGGCTTCTGAAGGATGTTCCTAAAACACAGCTGACGACCTTCAGTTCCTTCTTGTCCAAGGAGTCAAGTCCAAGTTCTCCAGGCTGGCACCTTGGGCTGCATGGTGCTTCTCCAGCCACCAGCTCAGAATGCTTTGTGCCTTGCTGTCTCTCTCCTTTGGCAGATACTAGTCGCTTCCACTCCTGGTCCACCTAGCTTACTCTAGACTGGCTCTCAACTACCCCTGCCTCTGGGAGGCTCTTCCTGACCCACTGGGCTGGATGAAGTCTGTCTTAGGCACACACCCTCATGCTGGCTTGATATCATCTGCTCACAGCCCTGGCTCCCCCACCAGACTGATCCCCCCATGGCGGGGTGGACACCTCTTGCACCGGTTGCAATGATAGCTGAGCCGTCGGGGGCCAAGGATGGGCCTTTGTCATTCTGGGAACCTGGTAGACAAGGGGGCTAGGTAGTCTGGAGGCGTCTAAGGAGAGGTACGGCCACCTCTCAAGCCACTCATCGTGGGCTCTTAGTAGAGCCCCGGATCGGGGTCTGCCTGTGTTCTCCTCTTGCAGGGCAGACCCTACCAGCCTCACAGATGCTCCGAGCCCTCCAACCTTCCTCACTGTGAGAAGGGCAGAGCCAAGGTTGAGGAGAACATCCCCCCGGGCCACAAATCTCAACTGTTTCTCACTGTGTAACCTTGGACTGCACACATCCCCTCTCTCAGCCCTCAGGTCCCATCTGTAACATGGGTGTGGTGGCACCTTCCTGGGGGGACGGAAGCAGGTTGGTTTAAGTGGCATGCCCAGAAAAAGGACCTGATGCTTGGCAGATGCTGAGATGGCAGAGGCTTTGCATAACCTACTCCCTCATCTCCAACAGGGGAACCGACCCAGAGGGGGCACGACCTCACCTGGGTCACCTGGTGGCTGGCGACACACAGCCAGGATGCCAGGTTCCCTGCTGGCTCTTGGTCTTGGCTCTCTCTCCGCATGACACCTCCCACTGCTGTAGCCCAGAGGAGATGGAGGGGCCCCATGGAGCCAATCAGGCCTCCGTACTCTGGACAGCCAGGCAAATCTTGTGACCCTGCAGCGTGAGGGCTCCTGGGCCCATTGTTGGCCCAGAAGGACCTTATGTCGCTGGGTTTGGGCTCCTCCCACACAGGCAGCCCCCGAGATGAGCAAGGGCCAGGCTCTCCGGACCCCAGGCATCTGGTGCAGCCTGGGGGAAGGGCTAGGGCGCCTTGCACACGCTTTCAGAACTCCCAGTCTTGCCATTTGTCCCTAGCATTTTGGGGGTCTGGGATGAGCCCCGTGGAGGTGTTTGCCTCCAGGATCCTGTGGGCTTAGCTGGTGAGACTGAGTCCTGTGTGACCTTGGCCCATCACTGTACCTTCCTGGGGCTGTCTCTCTCAAAACTGAGTGTTGTTTGCCCTGTAAGAACCAGGGGGGTTGCAGGCGGTGCGGGCAGCTGGCCCCGGCTGACTAGGCCTCCGTGGTGTTTGTCTCTCTGTAGAGCGTGGATCACCAGGACGAGGCCGGCGAGTCGGAGATGAGAAGGACCTCAAACTCGTGCATCGTCGAGAACGGGCACCAGCCTGGGGCAGGTAGGGCTGATGGCAGAGGAGAGCGGGCTGGGTAGCTTTGGGGTCAGGGCCTCGGCCATGCCTCTGTGCCAGGCCACCCCTTGTCAGGGATGGAGGACTTGAGCCTAAACCCCAGCGGGTGGGGAGGCTGCCAGGAGAGCAGCCTCATTCAGTGTGAAGTAGAACTTTGTAAACAAAGAAGAAAATGAGAGATCTCGGAAGGTGGTGAGCTTCCCTGTTTCTGGAGGAATGCAAGCAAGGGCTGAGGAGTCGTCCAAGCACTGAACAGGGTAGAAAGTGGACTGATAGGCGACTATTTATTGAACTGTCTATGAGGGAAAGTTGGAGCAGACGCCAGCTCTGGTTGGACCAGCGAGACGTCCCCAGCAGGGAGAGGTCAGGGAGGCTGGAGTGGTCAGGGAGGCCTTCCTGGAGGAGGTGGGAGGCGGGGTCACAGAGACTGGAGTCCTCCTGGGAGGGTCTGAGGACCCTGTGGATGCCACGGCTGACACACCCCCAACCCTGCTGGTCCCGTGTTCCAGGTCCAGGTGATGGACCCCCTGAGACCACCCAAACTGTCCCGGCACCAGAGCCCCCCAAGCCTCGCCCTGCGAGCCTCTCCTTGCGGCTGCCTCACCAGCCAGTCACGGCTGTCACGCGAGTCTCGGAGAGGTTCTCCGGGGAGACGTCAGCCGCAGCTCTCTCGCCCACGTCTGCCGCCGTCCTGGGGGCCCTCAGCCCCAGCGAGGCCACCACACCCTGGACTCCCAGTCCCAGTGGTAGGAGCAGGAGGGCATGGCCTCCAACTGGGAGGGAGGGCAGGGGCTGGGGGCGGTTGGCAAGAGACTCAGAAAACCTGGGCCAGCCCCAGCCCCCCTCTGCCGTCACTGCGACCCCCTTCCCTAGCTCATCTGCTCCATCAAATGGGGCTCATCTTTCCAGACTCCTCCCCCCAGAGACGCTGTAAAGTAGCATCGTCCCCCACGGGAGACAACTGTGGCTCTTACTGCAGGTCGAGGCTGTGGTTAGACGGTGGCCTCTTACCCTATACACTGTGGCGTGGTCCCCGGGGCCTGTCTTGGGCCTGGGGTCAGGCCTCAGTGGTGTGTCCTGGGGTTGGGCTGTGTGGTTTTCCAGAATGAGGGCTTGGGAACAAAGTGTTTGCTGGATGCGCAGCACAAGAGGCCCTGGGCTCTGCGCTCTCAAAAGCGGGGCTGGGGGCGGGGGACGCTTTAAAAGACCTCTTTTATGTCATTGCTCTGTTCCCAGCATCCTTTCTCCTCAGCTGTTGGCCGAGGCAGGGCCAGCTTAGCCCAGGGGTCCTGGCCCTGCCCTGAGTGACACTGGGTAAACGGCACAGGGCCAGGTCAGAGGAAGGGAGGCTGGCAGTGGTGACCCTCCCCGAGGCCAGGGTTTGTTATTTCTCTCCCTTGCTTTGTCCCGAAGAGAAGAATTCTTCTCTCGCACGGTCTCTGTCCAGCTCTGGCTACGGGGCGGTGACGGCCAGCAGGAACAACGACAGGTGAGTCGGGGCCCCAGTCCCCAGTGGGGGGAGGTCAGCCCTCCCCGGGCAGCGTCTGGACTTTGCCTTGAAGCCAGGCTGCCCGGGCCCCTGCAGGGAGCTCCCCGCGCTGACCCAGGATGAGGCAGCCTCCTGGGCTTGGCTCCAAGGGAGAGCAGCGTCACTGGGTGGGGTTTGAGCAAAGGACATGAGCCTGCGGGGCTAGGTGGAGGGTTTTGTTTGCAGAAATAGGGCCTCGGGCTGGTTTCTCTGAGGACCCTTGAAAGCAAGTCTGTGCAAAGATTGGAGGGCGTGTCTCAGTCCCCACAGGAGGATGGAGCGTGGGACCACCTGCCACTTTCCTCTCCACCCATCCTGCTTTCCGCCCGCGGCTGAGGAGGTCTCTAGGCTGGGGCAGGTCTGCTGCCTCCTGGCCTGTGGCTGTCCTCATGCTCCCCCAGGCCCACTGGATTGCCATCGGGGCTGGGGACAGAGGCTGGCTTGGCTTTTGTCCCCCCTTTCAGTAATAAAAGGAGAATTGTGACTTTCTGGAAAACTGTTGCAAGGGAGAAACAAAGGGCGTCTTTTTCGTGGTGGTGAGGAGGGGGCCTGGTCTCGGCGAGGCCGGTTCGGCGTACACCTCCCGCGAGG
Organism: Physeter macrocephalus; assembly: GCF_002837175.3. Classification (NCBI taxonomy): domain Eukaryota; kingdom Metazoa; phylum Chordata; class Mammalia; order Artiodactyla; family Physeteridae; genus Physeter; species Physeter macrocephalus. The sequence goes on from NW_021145534.1 coordinate 20,731, forward strand.
AGGGTGCCCCCCGCTCAGCCCAGGCACGGACCCCCTGCGAGGGGTGGTGGTGCTCAGAGAGGGGCCCACTGCCGGCCAGGCCTGCCTCGGACAGCAGCTCAGCTTGGAAACGCTGCAGAACCGGTTGAGGGCTAGAGCAAGGGGTGCTTCCTCCCTGCCTCCCTGCCTGTAGCCCGGTTGCTGCCTCATCCTACACTCAGTGGGGTGGGGGCCCCGGGGCCCAGGTGAGCTAGTGGTGGGCGGGTCTGTGTTCCTGACTCCGTGGTTCTCTCCTCAGCCCACCTCTGGTGACGCCACCCCAGCCTCTCCCACCCCCGCAGCCGCCAGCCGCGGCTCAGGCCCATCAGCAGGGGGAGCGTCGCCGCGAGCTGGTGAGGTCGCAGACGCTGCCCCGTACCTCGGGGGCGCAGGCCCGGAAGGCGTTATTTGAGAAGTGGGAGCAGGATACCGCTGGCAAGTACGGACGCTCTCACCCCCCCGCCCCCCAGACCAGTCTGGGCCCCCAGAGTAGGGTCAGGTGGGCACAGCACGGCAAAGCTGGCCCTGTCCTGTTCCCCAGGGGGCAGTTCCCCAAGATGTGACCTCTCGGGCAAGACACAAGGTCAGGGCCAGCTACGGAGCAGGCCGAGGGATAGGTGGCCCCAGCTGTGGGAGGAGAGGAGGGGGCCGGGGCCCCCTTCCCCCAGTCCTGGAGGGGCCCCGGCTGCCCTCACACCCACATCCCTCAGCCAACTGGAGAAGCTGGAGGTGACACAGCGAGACCAGCCCCCATCACGCCCCAGCCCCGCTCCCGTTAGAGATGGGGTCCACCTCTGCACACATTTAGCCAGCCCTCCTGTCCGCCGGTGGTATTGATGTCTGTTGCTCGTGGGGTGCGGCCCAGGCATATTTGTGATGACCACCCCCCGTCCCGCTCCCAAGGCTCTGACTCGAGGCAGTCAGAAGGGACACCCAGGAAGTGTCCCGCTGACCCGGACAACCTGATCTCGGCCGTTAAGGAGTGTCCTTGGGGCCCAGAGGAAGAAACCGTCGCTCCAGGCTAGGAAAGAGGGAGCCTCAGAGGAGGCGTGGGATGAAGGGAAGTGGGGAGTGTGCTCCAGGCAGACGGCAGGGGCACGGGCCGTGCGGCCTCAGGTCCTCTGCCCCAGGATTGCCCGTGTGGGAAGTAAATAAGGGACCTGGAGGCGGGAAGGGATCTGGTCATGCCAGACTCCATCAAGGGAGGCTGTGCCCTGGGATGGGGGGGCTCATGCCTGGACGTGGGGCTGGGAGGGTTGCATGCTACCTGGGTGAGCGGGTGCGGCACGTTCTCGGAGTAGATGGCAGCCGAGGGGCAGCCCCCCAGCAGGCCTGCCCTCTCTCTGCAGGGGGAAGGGCGAGAGCCGGGCGAAGCTGAAGCGCTCGCAGAGCTTCGGCGTGGCCAGCGCCAGCAGCATCAAGCAGATTCTGCTCGAGTGGTGCCGCAACAAGACGCTCGGCTACCAGGTGAGCCCGGCCAGAGGTGGGAGTGGGCACTGCCCCCCCACTCTTGTTCCCCTGGGCAGGACAGGAGCCCCAGTCTGGGGCGGAGGGGTAGGCGCTGGAGAAACTGTACCCTCCCGATCGGTCCCCAGCCGCTGCAGGTGGAGTCCAGCAGGCACGGCTTGTTGCTGAGCTGGGTGGATGGTGGCCCTGCGGAGGGGCTGGGAGGACCTGCTCGTGGGGTCGAATCAGGTGGAGGAGCTGAGGCCGGCGCTGTACTCCCCCTTACCTGCCTGCGTCGGCCTCGCAGCACGTGGACCTGCAGAACTTCTCCTCCAGCTGGAGCGACGGGATGGCCTTCTGCGCCCTGGTGCACTCCTTCTTCCCCGATGCCTTCGACTACAATGCGCTGAGCCCCGCGCAGCGGCGGCAGAACTTCGAGCTGGCCTTCACCATGGCCGAGTGAGTATGGCGGGTCCCCTGGCTGCCGGCGCCTCCCAGTCCCCAAGCCCGAGTTCTGCCCTGCGTCCAGCACAGGGGCCGGCAGGACGGGGGGCAGCTGTCCGCAGAGCTGAGAGCCTTGAGGCCGCCCAGTCTGTCGCCTCCCGTACAGCTGGAGAGACTATGGCCAGGAAGGGGGGATTTTCCCCGGACCACCCGGCACTCAGTGGTAGAGCCAGGCTCTCTCCTCTTCTCGTGCACCTGCCCACTTGGCTGGTACCCGGCCTCTGGTGTGCGGTCTGCCAGACCAGCCACAGACAAGGTGCAAGGGGACAGGGTCCCCCGGAGCACTGAGCCTGTCCTCTGCTGGCTGGTGAGAGATGCAGTTGCTTGGGAGAGCCCAGCGGCTGATCAGCAGGAAACTGAATAATATCTGCCTGGGGTACATTTCAGACTTCTCCAGTAGGTACATTTTGCTTCCCTAAATGTCGTAAAAGCGTTTGATATGAAATTGCCTACCTTCTTAAGACCTGCTCATAGGGAGAAGATTAGGTGAGGGGTGATTCTGGGTTCAGGAGGTGCTCAGGGAGCTTGGCATTTGGTTATAGGCCGAGGGCTACCCCCAGTGCCTCAGGAGAGTGGCAGAGGGCTCTGGTGAGGGTGCATACAAACCGAGTAGGCGGGAGGGTTTAACAAAGGGATTCCTTGCAAACGTGTGGGCGGGAGCGAGAGCGATGAGCCAGAGCCAGGCGCCGTGGGGTACCCTCGGGCTGGGGAGAACAGCTCTGTGGAGAGGGCTGACTGAGAGGAGCTGTACTTTGGGGCAGTGGGTGCGACCAGCTCACAGTGACCCGGTAGGAAGGGAGCTGAGGAAGTAAACCTCTGCCCTCCCCCACCTCCTGCCCTCACGCCAGGGCCTCCTGTGCGCTGAACACGGAAGGCGGAGGGCAGGTCCATCGAGTCCGCGCCCCCGGTGCAGGGCAGGCACGGGGCAGAGATGAGGGTGTTGAGGGCTGCCTGATGCTGGGCTTCATGGAATTAGGGGGAGGAAGGTCAGAGGGCAGGAAGACCTCCCCAGAGCTGAGTTTCCTGGAGGGAACATTTATCATTCTCTCCTGCCCGCCCGCCTTTGGGCCTGGTGGAGTGAGCCTCTGGCCACCCGTGTGTGCCTGACCCCCCTTGTGTCTTGTCCGTGACCCCGGTGCCCACGTCCGGGAGGGGCTCTCACGTGCTGGTGGAGTTGGAAGAGCCCTCCCTGAAACCTGGCCTGCCCGCCGCCCCGAGTCTGTTCCGCCCCACACCTGGCCCCACGCCCGGCCGGGGAAGGAGTTGGAGCTCACAGGTTCCAGCCCGTGCCCGGTACTGCGGGTCTCGCTCTAGGGGCAGAACGGAGACCCTGACTTGCTGGCGTGCCGGTGTTGCCCCTGTTGTGTTGTCTCATGACCTGCGTGGCCTCTCACCCCCGTGGGGTCATCAGAACTCCTTGTATACTTTGGAAGCCGTCTCTTTCCTGGCTGCTTAGGATTAGCTGTCATCCTAATTGCGGAAACAGCTTTGGACAGAGTGTGTTACACAACCAAATCCAGACGATGCTGAAGTAGCGCCAAGTGGAATGGCTCGATGTTGAGGAGGGGGCGCCTCCCCAGGAGGAGGCCCAGCTGCTTGGAAGCCCAGGAAGGGAGACTGTTGAAAAGCAGATGGTCAGAGTGTACAGGGCCCGGGCTCTGATGTGGGCACCCAAGACCCACCCCTGCTGGGTGAGGCCACGCTTGTCTGACAGTTTTTCTCCATCGAGTCCAGTGGGCCTGGCGGTGCCCACTCGAGCGCCGGCCGCCTTGGTCACCCTCAGCCCTGGACCAGGCTGGGCTGTGGCAGGGAGAGGGGTGCCCCGGGCCCCAGGATGGTGGCCCTGCACCCCAACTCGCAGGGAACGTAACTTCCCTTGGTGGCCGGAGCCAGAGCCGTTCGTGGCTGTGCTTTCCCAGCACGAGGTGTGAGCTCAGAGAGCCTCTAGACTCCAACCAGATGTTTCTTCTATTCCCACATTGGGCTTGGGGCGTGGGAGCCTGCTCCAGGCTGTGCCTCCCTCCCACCCAGAGCAAACGGTGCGGTGAAAACTGGGCCCCTCCTTCCGCCGCCTGAGCCTGCTCCCGGCTGGGGAGGGGAGGGGAGGGTGGCCTTCGGGCCCCTGAGATGAGTTCTGGCTTTTCTGCTGACTCGAGAGAGGACCGGGAGGGGCGCCCACCGCTGGCCTGACGGGGAGGAAGGTGCCTCCCCTCCTGAGTCATCAGGGAACTCAGCTCACAGGTACGTGGGGGACAGGGCTGGGAGGGTGGGCCTGCCTGCCTGAGGCCTCCTGGGAGAATGGCCGCTGGGCTCACCTAGTTTCTTGGACAATAAGCTGGTTAGAACAGCTGGAAAGAAAGCACAGGGACACCTACTTGAGGATACTGGCTACCAGTGTCTTAACAGACACTCCTTAGTTTTGCCAGCAAAAGCCAAGCAGACACGCGGGGCTGGGGGAAAGCCATCAAGGGCCACGCAGGCAGCAGAAAGGCCGTTTGCGGTGGGCGGTGTAGGGTGACAGGAGCCTGGGCTCTGATGAAGGCACAACCTTTGGAGAGCAAAAGCAGCCATGGCCAGGGCCCCTGCACATCAGCAAGGAGAAGTTTCCAGACCCTTCGGCGAGCAAGGGGCCTTAAAAGCACAGAGACGCATCCAGAACCTGGGGAGTAAGAGGGGTTTGTGATGCCCCTCCCCCTGATAATTTACCTCCCCAGAGATTCCCCGGGGCCTAATCTGTGTGAGTGATGCGGTGTTGACAACACAGGGAGCTCCCCTTGTCCGACAGGTGTTCGGGGCTTGGAAAGCGGGAGGACCAGCTCCTGTTGTGGGGGGTTGACCCTCTGCACCCTTCTCCGCTGAGATGGAGAGTGCGGTGTAGGCCCGGGGCCGGCTGGTCGTGTAGCTGAGGATCCCGCTTGCCCTGCGGGGAATGTGTCCTACTCTCAGGTTACAGCCCAGCTGAAGGAGCTTCCAGGCTATTTGTAGTGCCCATGTGTCTCTAAAACCAGATAGGAGGCTGTAGTCCGAGCCCTGGCATCCCAGGCTGCATTTAGAGAAGGCTTAAACAAATAAAAATAACCCCTCAGGCACCTCCTCCACCTGCCTGACAGGCTAGCCCTGTAGTGACAGAAGATCACAATAGGGTAGTAGTAGGAGAAAATCCTCTAACCTTTTTTTAACCCCAAACAAGGTGGGGCTAATTCTTCTAAAATTGGTGGTAGGCAAATGATAGCTCTGGTTCTTGCTGCGCAGTGACATTTGAAATGACCTGTACTTTCTTCTTTGGATTATTCCATGCTGTTTGAACTATTTAAAACAAGTATGTGTTTTCACAAAAGCAGTTTTGTTTTCATTTAAAAGGCAATTGGGGGGCTTCCCTGGTGGCGCAGTGGTTGAGAGTCCGCCTGCCGATGCAGGGCACACGGGTTCGCGCCCCGGTCCGGGAGGATCCCACATGCCGCGGAGCGGCTGGGCCCGTGAGCCATGGCCGCTGGGCCTGCGCGTCCGGAGCCTGTGCTCCTCAATGGGAGGGGCCACGACAGTGAGAGGCCCGCGTACAGAAAAAAAAAAAAAAAAAAAAAAAAAAAAAAGGCAATTGGGGCCTCCAATATTTTGAGACTGAAATGTTTTTATAAAAGTCAATGTTCATCATCATTTTCCTTTACTCACATCCTGTCTCAGGAGCTGTGTCCATAGCTTCTAGAAATCTTATCATTACTGTCACGGCTGGTTGGGGTGGGGTGGGGACCAGATGGATGTGGCTCAGTCCCCTGGTTTCTGGGAAAGCCAGCACCTTGCCCATAGCTTCCTGTCTGCGGGGTAGAGGGCGGTGCCAGGGTCAGGCCTCAGTGCCCGTCCTGACTGCCACCCTGGGCAGGGGCAGGGATGTCATTAGTGGGAGGGTCAGTGCAGCCTCTAGACTGAAGAAGGGGGTCAGGCCAAGTTGGACAACACTTGGGACGTGCCAGCAATTCTAGAGAGAAACCAGAACCCGCTCAGAGGAGAGCCCCCAGGTACCCACTGGGGTTTCAGGGAAAGACATGGATTTTAAGATTCTCTTCCAACCTGTGAAGGGCTCTTTTGTGGGGGGAAAAACAATTAGACTGAGAATAGCCTTGTGAGGCCAATAGGTAGAAAGTACCAAGAGGCAAAATAGGGTAAGAAACGTGAGGGAAAACTTGCTCCTGGCCAGGGCCACCTGCAGAGGGATTGGAACGGTTCTTGGAGGAAATTAGGGCCCCTTCCCTGAACTGGAGGGGAGCATGGCCGAGGCTGGGCCTTCACCAGGTGGTTGGTGCCTCTGAGGGGGGTGTTTGGAGGGTGGGATTTCAGTTCTCTTCCAAGGCTGAGGTTTAGGGTTCTAATGGTGCCCACGTTTCCTGGGGGACCGAGAACTGAGGCCACTGCTGTCTGTGGTGATACCTGGGCCCACACCTGGCATTCTCTGTCTGCAGCCCTGGGAGGGCAGGAGGAGCTCTCCCCGCGCTGCAGGTAAGGAGAAGGGCATCTAGACGCCACCTGATAGCTCAAGGAGGTGGACTCAGGTCCACGGCCTCCCCAGGAACTCAGATTTTCAGTCCTTGACTATCAACAAAGCACCTCTGCGTGCATATCCTCGTCACAGCGTTCACTCCCCTGACACCGAGCCCCGCCCCGGCCCATCCTGGGCAGCCAGGGTGCCCGCTTATGGGGCCAGAGCCACGCGCCACCCCACGATGCCCTCGGCTTCCCTTGCAAGCTGCCCGCTCCAAACCGAGGGGGAGCCGCCGACGGGATCCAGGACCGGTGTCTCCGTTTCGCCCTGACTTTCGGTTTCTGATAGGAGGCCCGGCGTCAGGCCAGCACCACAGGATGGGCCCTGTGCTGACGTTACAGTGCTCGTCTTTGGAGCACGCGGGCCCAGGAGCCGGCAGGGACTGGTAGGAAGTGCTTGGGGTACAAGGCACCACCTCCCAACAAGAACAAGCCCACCAGGAGGGGGAGTGGAGGTCGGGGGCTGATTTTCCACCGAGGAAGTGGCACGGAAGGGTGAAGCTATGGCCGGAGGCAGGATCTGAACCCAGCTCTTTAGAGTTCCAGTTCAGGCCTCTTTTCCCTGATGACCCCACTCTGCTGCTTGGAGCGAACCATGATACTACAGACAGCAACCGTGATCATTCCTAACGTTTACTGAGCTCTTCCGATGTGCCAGACGCCGTTCCTGCTGGTTGTGTGATTAGCTCATTAATCCTCCCACCTCCCTGTGAAGTGGCTATTATCCAGTCGGGGAAACCGAGGCCCTGAGAAGTTAAGTGTCTTGCTCAAATCATACCGCTAGGAAGGATACAGCTGGGATGTGAACGGTGTCACTCATGGACTTATGGATATGGGGACAAAAAGACCGGAGACCCTGGAGCTACAAGAGTGCACACAGCTGTTGAAGCTGATTGGACCGAGTGCAGTTGCTTTGGGCCTTTTGGCTTCAGCCTGATGACGCGTCTGGCTCGGCACAGGGCGGGGCTTTGCTGGGCTTGGCAGGGGTTCCCTGCTGTTACCTCCCAGGTGGATGCTCATCTTCCCACCTCCATGAGACCATGAAGCCGGGACCTTCAGTCCCCCTCCCAGCTGGGACAGCAGAGGGAACAGCTTTTTTTGCAGCCCAGTGAAAGGCCCCAGTTTCCACACGCATCTACACCCGTGGGCCAGACGTTAAACCAGTATTTCCCAGAGCACGAGGCGGGCCCAGGGCGAGGTTGAGGGGAGGCTCACAAGATGATTTGAAGCAACTTTTAAAACTTTGAGTTGTTGGGACCCTTGAGTAGATAATAAAATCAATTTAGTGGCTCACGACCAGCATTAGAACAAACAAAACAGAAAAACGAAAAAAAAGGAGGTGGGGAGAGAAAGATGAAATCTAGAGAAAATATGAGTGGTAGAAAAGGTCAGTATCTTTGTGAAACTTTATTTCCACATAAATGTATGAGCGTGCTGAATGAATCACGATGAAACACCTCTAACTATGGGTTATGGTTTAAAAAAAAAGGTTAAAGACACTGTTTTAGGAAGCATGTGGGTGAATTTATTTGTTTACTTTATTCATTTTACATTTATTTTTATAGTCCGTGCTGATTCTCCATATACTGCTGATACACGTTGATTTTTTTAGTGAAATCTAATTTTGGAGCTAAATTTTTATTAATAAAACTAACCTTTTCGATTAATATAAGTTTGACTAAATAAAATTGCATTTTTTAGCAGAACTTAATTTAGTGAAACCTTAAAGTGAAGCTGAATTTCACCGAAAATTTACAGTAAGTCTAGTTATGTAAAAACACGAGTCGTAAGGGCGGTTCCTGGATGTGGGAGTCTGGGAAACGCTGCATTAGAGAAAGTAACCGCCAAGGCTCTTCCGGGGTGATGTGAATTCCCAGTTGGGGAGCACTTGGGGAGCCTCCAGCTCGGGACCAAGCTCTGTTCTGGGGCAGCGACGCTGGCTGATGGCCGGGACCGGCGTCCTGATGGGGCTTCTGTGTTTCAGGAATCTGGCCAACTGTGAGCGCCTCATTGAGGTGGAGGACATGATGGTGATGGGCCGCAAGCCGGACCCCATGTGCGTCTTCACTTACGTCCAGTCTCTGTACAACCACCTGCGTCGCTTTGAGTGAAGACCCTCGGGGCTGGAGAGCCAACCCCCCGAAGGAGTCGGTGGGGCCGCCTGTGTCCCGGGGTCAGGATGCCCGCCCCGCCGAGCAGAGCTGCATTCTGGTGTGAGAGAGCTGTTTGTTCTGTGCCTCGTAACTGCACCCCCCGACCTGCCCGGCTGCATTACTGATGGGAAAGTGCCGCTGAGCTGCGTTCTGACCGCACTGATCACAGCCAAGGGCTCCAAGGAAAAGGAAGTATTACCAGAGAGAGAGAAATTGGTGCTAAATAATTACCTTCCTTAAAAAATCATCATCATCATCATCCTAATGCTTGTCTGTAGATTCTGGAAGGCTGAATCAGTGTTCCCTCCGCTGAACTGGATCCATTGGCTTTACAGGGTTGCATTGACTACCAGGTGTTTTTTAATCAAAATACCCAGAGTTTTCTACTTCCTCACACTATTGTAGGTTCCTTTCCTCCCTCGCTCTGGGCCACTGCCAGGAAATATAGAGACGCTTAATCAGCAGCTTGACAAAGAAGAGTGAAGTCTTGGGAAGAAACTGTTTAATCACTCCCAGGTCCTGGGCAGCAGATGACCTGCGAGTCACCTCGGCTCTCTGGGGAAATGGGGGGGCTCTCGCCTGGTCCCAAAGCGGTCCTGTCCTTCCCAGGAGGGCTCCACACGTGTTTGGCTAGGAATAGGCCCTCGGGAAGTTAACACTTTTAGGGAAGGACAGGCCTTTGGTGCTGCGAGGTGGTTTTTATTCGCAGCTTTTTTTAAGGGATCTGCTGCAGATATTTATAAAAAGTAACCCCATCTGTACCACTGACCGTTTGTACATAAAAAGATGTGTAGCACTTCGCTTGGGATTTGTTATTTCTGTTTGGGAGACGGGGTGCCTGGGAATAAGAGATTTCTCATCCATTCCAAATGAAAATCTGCTTACATCCCACCCACCCCCCGCCCCTTAACTGTTTCTGTACCAAAATCACCACCCGGAAAGTTGAAAATCACATTCGCTCTTTTTGCATTTGCCTGCAGTCACCCGTCTCCGTGTCCTGGAAGGAGCACGGACAGAAAGTCCCCGCTTGCAGTTCTGTCCCCTGGAAGTTGACCGACAGATCTGTGATCAGCGGTGAGGTGGTCCCGCACGTGGGGGAGCCCATCGAGGGGCACTGGTTTATTTTCACAGCTGTTTGGTGGTACAAAAAAAGCTGTTAGGGTTTTAGTAGAACATCTTTAGAGTCTATAAAGCCGCAGCCATTAGCTTATTCTTGTGTTGGGGGACAGAGCTCTTTGGGGGTATCGGGAGGAACACGGCAGAGCTTGCCAGGTAGGTGAATGGCAGTCTCAGCAGATTTGTTTGTTCGGACTGCAGTCTTGTTCCATCCTTTGGATTCTTCCACAGTGGGAAACACTCCCTTTCCAGCTCTTGTCTCGTGGAGGCTCGGGAAGGTGAGCCCTATTATTAGCAAAGACACTGCACCTGGTTTTTTTTTTTCTTACTGAAGTTTAGGGTTTCAAACCTAAAGCCAATCCAGGCACACAGGGGCTCTATAAAAAGCACGCCTATACATTCCTGAGTCCTTGCACATGGTAAGCGGAACTCTCCTGAATCGCAGACGTGGTCTTGCACCTCTGCACATAAAATAGAGCAGATCCTGCTGGCATAATGAACAATTTCTCTTAAATTGAGGCATGGTGTCCCTCATGTCTCACATTCAGAGTAATACAGGCTAGACATCTTTAAAGTAGGTTGTGTAATGTTCTCGTCTGTGGTTTGGGGGGAGGGGCAAATGAGGGCTCATAAGCTTTAAGGGGTTTTAAACTTGATTATCTCCAAGACAAAGCCTGAGGGTTTCAAGGTGTGGGGCAAGTAGGGGGGTGGGCGGAACACAAGCAAGCCGCCCAATCTCAAGACACCTGGAAACCATCGTTTTAGATCGGGGTTGCACGGAAAGTTCCCATTTGTGAAATTGGATTTCGAGTCGCCTTCTACCGTGGTACAGATGGCCTCACATGTTTATTCCCCATCCCCACGACACCTCCCGAGAGGAGTTATTTCTCAGAGCTGCTTGTATTCAATAAGATTCTTCTGCTTTCCCAGATAGATCCCTTCACCTGGATTTTGTTAAAACTTCATTAAGTGACCAAATTGGCTTGCGCATTTCCCTGAAGGGAATGTTTCGCCAGAGCCAAGATGGGTTTTAGCTTCTCTGACAGCTGATGGAGATTTTTCTAGCCAAGGGAGAGCTCATAAGCACTTTCTGAATATGCTCTTGTACACGCTGGTTAGAGGAGAACGTTCAGGCCAGGTGTTCGGGGAACAGTCTGTGAAGGCCAACGAATTTCGCAAATGTGTTCGATGACGAAAAGTTCTCAGCTTTCCCTGCTGCAGCGGTCAGTGCTCTGTAACTGGAGGAGACGTGTGAGAGGATACTTTCTTTTCTACCATCCCAGGTCTATGTGACTCCAGGCAATTGGATGGCACACTGAAAATGCTGAGTAAGTTGGTCAGTTTTAGGTGGGACATCTGTGCAACCCAGAAGAACCAACTCTGAACTGGGTTTCTCCAACTTAGTGACAGGTGACCAACTCGTTCTGATGAATCGATTATGCCTGTTGAGACGGCCAGCTTGAGTCCCCTTCGTTCCCCTCTCTGAGCTGCTCTCACATCCACCCGTCATCCCCTTCTGCTGAATGATGAATGTTCTCGGTAGGATTATTATCTGTCTTATCTGTCTCGCTTTTGAGATTTGGTTTGGGCTTGCTTTTAAAGCCTTTGATCTCTTATCTCTCGGTTCTTGGACTTGATTTGACATCAAACAGCCCTCATCGTCCTTTGAAAGAGCACCTTAAAAATGCCTAGGCCTGCCTCTTCCCTAGAAAGCACCAAACAGACAAACCAAAAAACACCTGGGAAGGATAGAACAAGAATGCTGCACTCTCTGGGGTATCCAGGCAGCCTCTGCAGGAGGGAGACCGTCCGACTGGGTGTAATAAAGAGCTGCTGGAGGCCCCGAATCAGTAGGGCAAGACGCTATGGGTGGTGACACCCGAGACATGCCAGTGTTTGGGTGCATCTTGACTCTCCACCCTGGTCCCTTGAGTTGATCCAATGCTGTCACATAGGCAAGGGGCAAAAGTCTATATTTTTTACAAACCAAATTTTTCGTCACTCACAGTTACAAGTGTCCTTAGCGTGTTTGATATCTCGGTGGTGTGTGCGTTGTCAGACCCCTCTTCCTGGCATCCGTGACCTCACCCACACTCTCAGGTTCCCCCCACCTGTCTGGCTGCTGCTTCCCAGTCTCCACCATGGCCTCCTTTCCCTCCATCCATCACTCCCCTGTGCTGTGTCTTATGCTCTGTGCCCTGTCTTCTACATCAGGGGTTCATAACCCAGGACTGGTGTGGGCTTTGGGAGCCTGAATGTCCAGATGGAATGTTTTTCCTTCCTTTTCCCTCCACAACTGGCTCCTTCTCCGGTGTTTACTGCGTCAGCAAATGGCAGCATGATCGCTCCCCATTGTCTATGCCAGGGACCTGAAAGCCACCTTGTCCCTGGGCATCACGGACCGACTGCCAAAGCAGTTCACCTGTTTCCTTTCGTGTGTTGTGCACCAGGCATTTGCAAAACTCTTGCTAGCAGAGCCTCATGATTTCTATTGAGTGTCCTGAAGCATCAGAGCTACTAGTTTCCCCCAAGGTTTTATTCTGATAATCCTCAAATTTACAGAAAAGTTGAAAGAAGAGTTCAATGAACATCGCGTATTCTTTTGTCTTGATAACATTCTGCCATGTTTGTGTCCTGTCTCCATTCTTCTGAGCCATTTGGAAGTAAGGTGCAGACATCATGACACTCGGCCCTGAATACTCTTTTAGCAGATGTCTCCCGAGAATAAGAACATTCTCCTACATGAGCACGATATACTAGCACACCTAAGAAATGGAACATTTACTCGTATACAGTGTACATTCAAATTTCCCTAATTGTTTCCACATGCCTGTTAGGCTGTTAAAAATTGTTAACAATCCAGGATCCAATCAAAGTTCACACACTGCACTTGGTGGTTGTGTCTCTTTAATTGCTTTTAATCTAAAACCGTCCCTCCACTTTTTGTTTACTGCCTATTTTTCACTTAACTCTTTTGAAGAGCCCAGGCCGGTTGCCTTGTAGACTGTTCCCCACTCTGCTGTCGTTTGTTTCCTCCTGAGTAGATTCACGTGAAACGTGTTGGGCACGAATACAGCCCAGGTGATGGATGTTTCCATAGCATCACATCAGGAGCACATGGTGTGGGTTAGCGCCCTGTTGGCCATGGGAGGGTTGATGGCGTGGGGAAGGGTGTCCACCAGACTTCTCCATTGCACTCTCTCCCCCTGTAACTAGTTAGAAATCTGTGGGTGATGCTCTTGAGACCATGTGAGTATCCTTCTCCCCAACACCTTTAGAATTATCAACTGATGATTTTTGCCCGAATCTGTGGTTAGACTGGGAGTTGAAAAGGGTGATTTTTTTTTTAATTGAAGTATAGTTGATTTACAATGTTATGTTAGTTTCAGGTGTACACCAAAGTGATTCAGTTATGCATACATATTCTTTTTCAGATTCTTTTCCATTATAGGTTATTATAAGATATTAAATATAGTTCCCTGTGCTGTACAGTAGGTCCTTGTTGGTTGTCTATTTTATATATAGTAGTGTATCTCTGTTTATCACAAACTCCTAATTTATCCTGCCCACCCCCGCCACCCTGCTTTCCCCTTTGGTAACCATAAGTTTCTTGAAAGGGGTGATTTTTAAGTTCCATCATTGCTTCTATATTTAATAGCTGACACTCGTCTGCAAAGAAGGCCATTCCCTCTTCGTATCTCATTTTTTTGAGTATTACTATGGACTTGTGATTCTTTTTTTAAAAATGCAATATGTTGAAATCCCTGTCATTATTATTTCTGATACTCAAACTGTCCAGTTTGTCCAGGGGGAGAAGACAGCTCTTGTGTCCTTTTGACGTGTCCCTATCAGCCTCTGAGCACTTCCTTGCCTTGTGGCACAAGGTGTTCGAAGCTGAACTTTTATTTTCTTTGCCGTAATCCTGGAATCAGCAGCAAGGCATCCTGGTCTCTTTTAGCGGGGAGTCGTATTTATCAGTCAAGATCCGGGAACTAGGTATGTTCACTGCTACTGGGTGTCTTGCTTCTAGGCCCTTTCAATGAACAGAGCTAAGAAATTTTATGTATAAATGCCTCCAAGCATACCAGCAAACCCGAGACCACAGGATTCATCCGTACCCTCCTCTATTCCGTACTTAAATTTCTTTTTCTCCAACAATCCTGATTCCCGACAATTTCGATGTATTACAACTGTCTTCTATACGGTAAGACACAGACAAGAATTCCATAATTTAAAAACTGATGCCAAGGCCAATAACGAATCCACTAAGTAAAGTTCAGGATTTCTTGGCAGCCCTGCCCGCCTCGCCCCCCGAAAAAATCCTCTTAGGGTGCACAGATACTGCCCTCAAAAGCTGTTTGCAATATTTGTTTTCTCTTTGAAGTCATGTTATGAATTTGATATATAGTTAGGTTCATCTGTTTCTGTTTGCATTCAATCGAGGGTTTGTTTCCATGAGTTTAGTTTATTTTTTGAATGTGCAAATTCTTTCCCTAGTTTAAAAATCGAAACTGTATGAAAAGGTATCCTCCCATTCACGTCCCCCCCCATCCATTCCTGGTCACTCCCTTACTCTCTGGTTCATCCTCCCTTTGTGTCTTTCTTTCCTTCTTTTTTTCCCCTTCCCTCCCTCCCTTCCATCCACAATAATAAGCAAATACATAGCTATGTTTTTATTTTCCTTTCTTTCTTACGTAAAAGGTAGCGTAGCCAATACTTGCTACGTACCTTGCTTTTTTATTTTCATTAGCAAGTGAAATCGTTTCATAGAGATCGTCCTCATCTTGAAAAGATGGCTGCATGGTCCTCCACCGTGTGGGTAGTTAGCAGTTTCTTCAGCCCGTCTCCTGTGTAAGGGCATCTAGGTCCTTCTGACGTTTTGCTGTTACAAGCAGTGAGCAGCCTTGTGTATGTGCTGCTTTATATTTGTGGCGGTGTGTCTTCAGGGTTAAATCCCAGAAATGAAGTTGCTGGGTTAACGGGTAAATACCTACTTTGTTAGATATTGTCAAATTCCCCTCCCTACGTGTGGATTTTGCACTCCCACCAGGAGTACCTGTTTCTTCCCCAGCTCACTTTTCCCCAAGTGAGTGCTGTCAGACTTTGGAACTTTTGTCAATCTCACAGGTGACGGATGGTATCAGTATAATTTCAATTGGTATTTCACTTAAGAGTGAAGATGAGAATATTTTTATACGTATGGGCTATTTGTATATCTTTTTCTATGAACTCTCTGTTCGTGTCTTTTGTCCCTTTTCTTTCTCCCCCCTTGATTTTTTTCTTTTTTTAAATAAATTTATTTATTTATTTATTTTTGGCTGCGTTGGGTCTTCGCTGCTGCTTGCGGGCTTAGTTGCTCCCCGGCACGTGGGATCTTCCCGGACCAGGGCTCGAACCCGTGTCCCCTGCGTTGGCAGGTGAATTCTTAACCACTGCGCCACGAGGGAAGCCCCGCCCCTTGATTTTTTTTTTTAAGAACTCTTTATATGATGACGATTTCTGTATCTCTTTCTTTAAATTTTTATTTTATTAAAAATGTTTTTTAAAAAATGTGTTAAAATGTTATATTTTTAATACAATTTTGAAAGGTTACTTTCCATTTACAGTTATTACAAAATATTGGCTATATTCCCCATATTATGTAATATGCCCTTGCAGCTTATTTTACATCTAATAATTTGTACCTCTTAGTCCCCTACCCCTAAATTGCCCCTCCCCCCTTCCCTCTCCCCACTGGTAACCACTCGTTTGTTCTCTAGGTCTGTGAGTCTGCTTCTTTTTGTTATATTCACTATTTTGTTGTATTTTTTAGATTCCACATATAAGTGATATTGAACAGGATTTGTCTTTCTCTGACTTATTTCACTTAACATAACGCCCTCCAAGTCCATCCATGTTACAGCAGATGGCAAAATTTCGTTCTTTTTACAGATGAGCAGTATTCCCTTGTATATAGATACCACGTCTTCTTTTCATTTTTTAAATTTTATTTATTTATTTATTTACTTATTTTTGGCTGCGTTGGGTCTTCGTAGCTGTGCACAGGCTTTCTCTAGTTGCGGTGAGTGGCGGCTACCCTCGGTTGCGGTGTGCGGCTTCTCATTGCGGTGGCTTCTCTTGCTGCAGAGCACAGGCTCTAGGCGCACAGGCTTCAATAGTTGTGGCTCGTGGGCTCTAGAGCGCAGGCTCAGTAGTTGTGGCACATGGGCTTAGTTGCTCCAGGGCGTGCAAGATCTTCCCGGACCAGGGCTCGAACCTGTGTCCCCTGCATTGGCAGGCAGATTCTTTTTTTTTTTTTAATTTTTAAAATTTATTTTTGGCAGCATTGGGTCTTCGTTGCTGCGCGTGGGCTTTCTCTAGTTGCGGTGAGCAGGGGCTACTCTTTGTTGCGGTGCACGGGCTTCTCATTGCGGTGCCTTCTCTTGTTGCAGAGCATGGGCTCTAGGTGCGCAGCCTTCAGTAGTTGTGGCACACGGGCTCAGCAGTTGTGGCTCACGGGCTCTAGAGCGCAGGCTCAGTAGTTGTGGCGTACGGGCTTACTTGCTCCACGGCATGTGGGATCTTCCCGGACCAGGGCTCGGACCCGTGTCCCCTGCATTGTCAGGCAGATTCTTAACCACTGCGCCACCAGGGAAGCCCGATACCACATCTGCATGATCCATTCATCCATCGATGGACGGCATGTGGGATCTTCCCGGACCAGGGCTCGAACCCGTGTCCCCTGCATTGTCAGGCAGATTCTTAACCACTGCGCCACCAGGGAAGCCCGATACCACATCTGCATGATCCATTCATCCATCGATGGACCTTTAGGTTGCTTCCATATCTTGGCTACTGTAAATAGTGCTGCTGTGAACGTTGGGGTTCTTATCTCTTGATACCAGTTTCCTCCATCCACTCTGCCTGGTAACCTTATGTAACGCATATCACTTCTTACTTGGATTAGAACAGTTACCTCCTAGAACTGGCTTCCAGGGCTCCGTTCTTGGCCTTCTCTAACCCATTCTCTACCCTCAGCCACCAGAGTGATCTTCCAATGCAAATCTGATTGCATCACCACCTCCATTGAATGGATTCCCGTCATCCCTAGGATAAGCAATTCCTTAACAGGGCATTGAAGACCACCAACCTGGCTCCAACTCTCACCTTTATCTTTGTCCCTCACTGTTCCCTCTGACCTGTTCACCTGAATCTCTCCTACTTCGTGCTCAGAGCTCAGTCTAAATATCACTTCCTCCGGGAGGCCTTCATGGACAGCCCTCTGCCACCTCTGTCCCCAGAGCACCATAAACTCACTTTGTCCTGTCACCCACCACTCTTGTTTTATCACTAGACCGTAAGTGCCAGGAGGGCAGAGAGTGGGCCCGGCTCCCTACTGGGTGCCCATGGTCTAACAAGAGCCTGACACACAGTAGGTGCTCCACGAGTACTTTCTGAACGGATGGGCAGTGCTGCCAGGTGGGCAGGTTACTCTGAGCTGGGCGAGCACAGGAGGAACAGGCCAAATGAATCAGTTGTTCTGGGCCCCAGGGACCCCGCCCAAGTTTCTGAAGGTTAAGTGCCTCCTTGCAGAATTAATCAGGTGCTGCTGCCTCTCTTTCCAGTGGGACGTTCTAATCCAATGTTGCTTCAGTTCCCATCGCCAGAGACTCTCAAGCTCCCGTGGAAGGAGCAGAGTTAGGCATTTGTTTATTGAGCTGATACGGATACATGAAGCCGAAGGTAACAAGCTGTAACTGAGCTTCTCCAAGCTTGACTGGAACCACCATCGGCTCAGAGGTTCAGATTTCGGCCCCCAGAGTTCAGCGTCACTGCCTTGGATGAGGGCTGGTGATTATTAGTGTCACGGGTTTTCCACCACGAAGGCCACCTTCCCTTCAGTCATTATCACGAGACTGCAAAGAAAGAAAATCCAGTCCGGTTAGAACAGAGAAGGGTTGAGAACACTTCAGGGCATCTGCTGTGCTCGGTTAGAAAGCAAAGCCGGGGAGAGGAAAGCAGACCACAGCCCCTCCCCTGGCTCTGGGACCCCCAGAAGGACCCACAGGGTGGCACCTTCCCACGACGAAAACGCTGCCCCCAACAGAGTACAGAATCAGATCAGTCCTAGCGTAGTTAAGCAAATGGCATCAACCACATGGCACATGGCAGAATCACAGAGCAAACTCCTACCGATGACACTGAAGCACCCTGAGCCACTCCGTTGGTCCACTGAGCCCCCGGGGACAGAGGCAGAGCTGTGTGCCCATCCCTTCCCGCTGCCATCCTGGCCTCGGACAGAGTTTGCACATAGTAGGTGCTCAGCTTGCTCTGTTGACCTGACTGGGACGGGTCACCTGCCCACCTATTGACACCCCTCCACTGTCATGGTTACCATCGCATTGCACATTGGCAAGTTTGGGGGACGCCAGGCCACTTCATTCCGCTAATAAAGGCTTTGACGTAACTAGAGCAGGTTCTGTGCAGAACTCACCACAGATCAGGGGTTAGTTAGTCAGCCCTGCTGGCAGTCCTCAGTCTTTGAAGGAGTAGCTGATTTACAGCGGTCTTGCCTCCCACTGGTGACTTTCCCTCCGCTCCCCAGGGCAGGGCTGGGCTCCAGCACACCAGGCCCGCCCCCGAGAGGGACCAATTCCACAGAGGAAACCCCAGGGCTCTGCCCTGAACTGTGTCCCCTGCACCCTCGCCACAGTCTTCCTCTGGGCATAGGAATTTCATCCCAAAGGAGATCTGTTTGTTTCTTTCTGTTACTGTATCCAGCAGGCTTACGCTGACCCGAGGAGGGTGACTAAGGGGAAATGGAGTATTTTCAGCCAGGGGCCATCACAGTCACTGTATCAAATATCTTTCGGGGAGGTGGATTTCATGACAGGTGTTTTTTTTTTTGTTTTGTTTTGTTTTTTTTTTTTTTGTGGTATGCGGG